>NC_083443.1:2962320-3037162 GCF_020745735.1 Hemiscyllium ocellatum | reverse complement strand
TATTTATTTACTTTCCTAATTTCCTGCAAAAAATATATCTGATTACTCTCTTCAAAATATATGTTAAATGGTCAATTCATAATCACAATTTATTTCCAATTATTCTTAGTATAAAACAACTTGCAAACTAAAATAGTTTTCATGGTAATAATGACAATGGAAACTTTGTTATGTAGTTTACCATATGTCCAAATATTGTTTTGGTTCATTATTGTAGTGAAGCTAAAATTAAAGTCTATTTATTTTCTCTGATATCCTTCCATTACTTTATTCCCTAATAACAATGCCCATGGTGTAATGGGTGACAAGCATTAAAATAAAATTGAATTTTCATTGCAAGAACTTGTGCAAATAATCACATATTATTCAGTTCATTCATTGTCGTTGATTATCATCATTTTCACCATATGATCACGTTAAATTCACTTAAATAATCACAGTAGAATTTTCACTTCTATAGATATGTCAAGTGAATGTCAAATTACTCATATTTCAAGTCAAACCAAATTTACATTTTGTTCTGTTTTATTCGAGGAATGACAGGATGTGTTACGTTATTATGGGAAACAGGAACAAGTGAAGGTGGTGCCTCTCAGACGCGAGACCTGAAAGCCAAAGAGCCAGGTGGTAGTTACAGTGGGGGAGGTACCGAGTCTCCCACTATCCTCAGAAGGCAGTGAGGATGGTGACACTGACTGGGACGGGTTAGATGACAAAGCGCCCACGTATGGACAGAGAGAGGACAATAGGTGGGTTGACCCACCGCCCTGTAAGGCCCAGAAGGCCGTGTCTGTGGCACCGCTCGGCATCAAAGCTCAAACTTGGACAGACGGGAGGGGGGCAAGAAAGGGAACTGACAGAAACCAAACTGAACCGTTTATCCAGCTGAACGACAGATGTTGGTGAATGACCACCCAGCCTGATAGAGAAATGGTAATAATGGGCCTTATTGGGTGAATACAGATAAATTAGTTGAGATACAGTCTCACCGATGATGGTGTCAGGCCAAGATGCCACGATGTGTACAGCAGAACATGTCTCTACAATGAGATGGTGAGGGTGTGAGCTGCTTCCCTCCCAGTGCACAGCCGATCAGTGGCTCCAGGCATTTACAGCTATTACAGGGACACACTGGGGAGGGGTCAGGCTGAATGGGCTAAAATAACCTTGGTGACTCAGGGACCCAAGGGTAATATCGAGGATCATACAGAGAGGAAACCTAAGGTGTGTAAGGACCACAGGGGATTACCAACCCCCAACCTGTGATGATGAAATAGGTTGATGTGTTTAAAGATGACATGGGACCATATTTAACTGTAATTATAAACATGGGACTCCCAGTGGGAGATAATTCTAACCACCTTCTGAATTGGGCCATGAGAGCTGAGGCAAACTCAGAAACACAGGGGAATAGCTGCAGTACAGGGAGGGTAACCAGACCCACAATGTTACAAGGGAAGCAGGAAAGGGTACATAGCCAAGGAACGTAGGCAGAGAGAGGGAGGTAGATGTTCACATTGTGTGTGCACCTGTGTTCATGTAGGCACATGAATATTCATTGATGCTGTGCTTGGGAACCAGCAGAACATAATATTAATACAGGAGCATCTATATCAGTTACCGATACAGATTTGCCCCTCACTCCTCAATTACTAAAATGAGAGCAGTTGGAGAGGGAATCGAGGAAGCTGGATGAAATAAACCTGTCCCGATGCAGATCATGGATACGGCAAAATATATTCAGATATGGGAGTGTGAAACTGAGGAAAGGACCATTCTGGGAGTTGCCATTTTAGAACAGTTCCGAACAACTATTGATGTAGAGACACAAACTGTAATACGGGAACAACCTGGCCAGGCCCTGGGACAGGAAGCAAAGGAGAGGCGACATTTCCAGAGTAGTTACCTTGCAGGGAGACTGGAGCAGTCAGAGAATCTGGAGAGTTATAGCAGGGCGGGTAACTCAAACAGGAATGTGGGTTGTTATCTGTAGATCCTGTAAAGATCGAGGGTTCTCTCACTCCCCACACAAACAGGATCCCATTAAAGCTGGGGCTGAGGAGGCAGTCATTGTGACAGTAACAGATTGAGAGAAGCAGGGAATAGTCAGACTAACAGTATCCCAGACTAACTCACAGAAACCGAAAGGGTCATCCCACCTCACTATTGATTATACCTCCCTCAGTAAATCCGCCACTAAACAGTATCCTACAGTAGCGAACCACACCACTTCAGTTAATGGATTAAAATTGCAACAGGATACAGTCTCAGCCCTTGATATTGTGAATGGGTTCCTGTGGACCTGGAACAGCAGAATAAGCTGGTATTTACTGTCTGAGGAAAGCAGTAGACCTGGATCCAATTACCTCAGGGATCCCATAATATTCCAGTATATCCCACCGATACATGGCTGATGGAGTTCGTCAATTTAATCTTACCAGCACCTCATTACCTCAGTTGGAGAGAAAGAACATATCCAGATATCACACAGAGTATTGTGTTGGATCAGGCAGGCCGAGCTTAAAATTAACCCACAGAGCGTGGGAAGGTAGGGGGAGACGTACCTGGGACATCACATCAGGGCGATCAAATCAGGAAGGAAGGAGGACAATCCCAGTGTAACGAAAGATCATGATTTCAAAACTATACACCCACACACCGTGAAGGAGATAAGGCAAACTTTAGGATTGTTCAATTATTGGAGGACTTTTGTCGAGAATTACCCAGAAATGGCAGAACCATCACGAGCCCTGACAGAAGCACTGACATTAGCCAGGGGTCAGGGAGTCAGCACATACACAGACAGACAGCATGCCTTTGGTATAGTTCATGACCAATTGATAGCCTGGGCTTGGTGGGGCACATAGAGCATGAAGGACAGATCAGAGAGTTTGTGGAAGCAGCTAACTTTCCCAGTGAAGCAGCAATAATGAAGATTATAGCTCACAGGAAAGTAGAAACCCCACACTAACAGGGCAGTGAGTATGTGGGGAAGGCGGGTGAATAGACAATAGATGCAGGAGTAGGCCGTTCTGCCCTTCAAGACAGCACCACCGTTCATTATGATGATGGCTGATCATTCTCAATCAGTATCCTGTTCCTGCCTTATCCCTATAACCCTTGATTCCACGATGCTTAATAGCTCTATGCAACTCTTTCTTGAAAGTATCCAGAGACCTGGCCCCCACAGCCTTCTGGGGCAGAGCATTCCATCCCACTACTCTCTGGGTGAAGTAGTTTCTCCTCAATCTGTTCGAAGTGGCCTACCCCTTATTTTTAAACTGTGCCCTCTAGTTCGGGACTCACCCATCAGCGGAAACATGCTTCCAGCCTCCAGAATGTCGAATCCTTTAATAATCTTGTATATAAAATACTGACTGAAACAGTGAAGACATTCGAGGAGATGGCAATGGGCATAGCTACAGAAGTGAGAGAGGAAGGTTGAAAGATATTCCCAGAAACAGTCCCACAACAGGAGAAACAGGAATGGGAAAAGGG
This sequence comes from Hemiscyllium ocellatum, assembly GCF_020745735.1. Taxonomy (NCBI): domain Eukaryota; kingdom Metazoa; phylum Chordata; class Chondrichthyes; order Orectolobiformes; family Hemiscylliidae; genus Hemiscyllium; species Hemiscyllium ocellatum. Next base: position 3,033,664 of record NC_083443.1, on the reverse strand, counting down.
TGGGGCAATAATAGGACAAGACAGAGTCTGGATGATCCAGCAGTGCCACCACACTGTATAAGGCAAACATTATTAAAAACATATCATGGGCTGAACCATATGGGGCAGGATACAATGCAATAGCAGATGATCCACGACAATCCTTGCCTAGAACAGGGAGCAAGGTTTTGTCGAAGGGGTGCAGTGTGTTCACAGTGTGAGCCAGGGAAAGCAATCAGGATAAAATGGAGGCAGCAGCAGGGACCCAGGGGCCCATGGGAACAATTACAGATGGATTTGACACACACACCCATCCCAGTCCCAGGGAAGGAAGTCCTACTGGGTTTTAATAAATAGGTTTACTCATTGGGTGGAAGCATTCCCCTGCAGATTATGACCAAGGGACAAATGTTACAGGGAACATAGCTAAAGAGCTATGTGCCCTGTTTGGTACTGAACAGAATACCCATTCCTCCATACCACCCCCAGAGCTCTGGGACACTAGAAGGAATGACGCAGACACTGATAGCTAGTCTGACTAAGGCTCTCTCAGAGACAGGACAGCGATGGGTTAGAGTACTCCACACCAGCCTAATGAAACTGAGGACAACCCCAGCAAAGGGTATGGGGCTGTCCCCCTTTGAATTAGTGACTGGATGGACTATGCAGATGCCACAGGGTGTGGTAGTGGGAGGGCCGGAGATGTGTGGTAGTGGGACAGCCGGAGATGTTTGGTAGTGGGACAGCCGGAGATGTTTGGTAGTGGGAGGGCTGGAGATGTGTGGTAGTGGGAGGGCTGGAGATGTGCAATGACAAGGATAGGGTTAAACCATTTGTGAAAGAACTGGCAAAGCAGCTGCATGGGCTGAGAGAATCAGAGACTGTGAAAGGGAACACGGAAATATCCGAGCTGACATTCCAAACCCTGGAGTTCAGGTCAGGGGGAAAATATTACTGGAACGTATGAAATAAACACATCAAAATGCTGGAGTTATCTGGGGGAGCCAGAGAGAGACCTCTCCCATCATGCATTAGTAAGGAGCTCTGAATAAACGTTGGTCATGCTGCTCATCACAGAACTCAAGGCTCCTCTTTGATATTTCTCCCAGCAACAGTTGTGCAGGGGCATGTTGCTGGCTGGAGGTCTGTGGCTAGTGCTGTTCCACAAGGATCAGACCTGGGCCATCTGTTGTTTGTAATGTATGTAAATGAAAAGTTTGGAAATGTAAAAGATTTAATGAGCAAGTTTGTAGATGGCACAAACTGTTGAAGTTGTGAATCGTGAAGAATGATGTCAAAGGATACAGCAAGAAAGAGATGAGTCAGAAAGTTTTGTGGAGAAATTGCAGATATATTTTAATTCAGACAAGTGTGAGGTGATGCGTTTTGGAAGACACATAGCAAGAGGAATGTATACAATAAACGGAAGGGCCCTGAGCAGCACTGATAAACAGATGGATCTTCAGTTGCAAGCTGAAAGATCCCTGAAAGTGGTGAAGGAGGTGGATGGCAGGGCTTGCCTCCTTCTGTCAGGGAAGTGAATATCAACCTAGAATCAGGCCACCTTTGGGGTATTGTGTGCCGTTTTGATCACCTTATTATAGGTAGAATGTGAAGGGTTTTGGGAAGGTGGAAACAGGTTTACCAGGATGTTGCCTGGATTGGGATAGGTTGGAAAATCTTGGATTGTTGTCTTTGGAAAATCAATGGCTGTGGGGTGACCCAACTGGCACAGACAGAGTTTGTAGACCATGGTTTACTCCAGAAATTGAATCTCTTGTTAAGAAGAAGAAAGAGGCTTATGTGTTGATGAGGCAAAATGGTACAGATGAAGCAATAGAGAGTTACAGATCAGCTAGGAAGGATTTAAAGAGAGAGTTTAAAAAAAACAAAGGGAGGACAAGAGCAGTCTTTAGCAAACAGAATAAAGGATAACCCTGAAATTTTCCATAGGTATGTGAAGAATAAAAGGATGATTAGGGTAGGAATAGGGCTAATCAAAGACAGAAGTGGGAAGTTGAGTGTGGACCGTGCAGAGATCGGAGAAGTGCTAAATGAACATTTCTCAATGGTGTTTACACAGGAAAAGGGGAATATTGTAGAGGACAAAACTTGGTACGAGATATTAGACTAGAAAGGATTGAGGTTAGTTACACACAGGTGTTATCAATACTAGAAGGAGTGAAAGTAGACAAGTCCCCATGGGGTTTATCCGAGGATTTTCTGGGAAGCTATGGAAGAGCTAGCAGAGCCTTTGGCTTTGATATTTGAGTCATCATTGTCAATGGGTTTAGTACCCGAGGACTGGAGGATTGCAAATGTTGTGCCCTTTTTCAAGAAGGGCAGCAGACATGACCCAGGTAATTATAGACCAGTGAGCCTTCCTTCCATTGTAGGAAAGGTTTTGGAAAGGATTATAAGAGATAACAGTTATAATCATCTAACAAGCTCCCATTGTCTTACCTCCCCTCCATATTAGCATAGGTAAGTGAATTCCCCATTTACTGAAGGAAGAACCCTCCAGCCTTAATCTCTTCCCACCAACACATAATCATGAATATTACGATAATCAGTTTCTGTAATCCATTCATACGTTATCACAGGACATCGCCATTCATCAAGCTTTGTAAGGTCATAATTACCTGCTTTAAACTATGTAATGACAATCGCCCATGTGACTGATATGCCTTTGTCTAATTCCTATTAAATATACTGTCTCTGTGGGTAAGGCAGAGATTCATGAAGAAGAGTCTCTACAAGTAGGCACTTTGCTACTTTAGAGATGCTTTAAAACTCTCGCCGGCTGTCCGATAATAAAGCTACTGCTGTTGTGCAGAAAACTTGCATCGTCTGGATTTGTGGAACAAAATAGTCATCAACAATGAAAGATATGAGTGATCTTCAGGATGTGGAGTACAGACTTACTGGAGTGGTTCACTGATGAAGAAAATGCAGTCATTGGATTGATTTGAAGAAATTGCTATTTTCTTTGAAGTAAACAAGCTAAATATATTTTTGATAGAGCTGTATAAGATTATAACAGACCTAGATATAGCAGACAAAAATATCTGTATTCGATAGGCGATGGTACAAGAATTAAGATCAGATGTAAGGTTTTGAGACAGAGGGACATGAACAAGTGTTTCTGCTGTCTGTATTGGCTAGAAATATGCAGAACATTACCTATTATGGTGGTGCAGGCAGAGGAGAAGATGAATGATTGATAAAAACAATTATATCAGATCTGAGGGAAATAAACTTGCAAAGTTTGTGGGACATATGAGGAGGGAGAATATGGGATTCTGCTACAGAGAGCCAGCTTGGATTTGATGGGCCTCTCTCTGTGCAATAATGCATTTTATTTGGACTTGCTTAACTTGCTGTGGTCACCGATTAAGTTGTCATTTAGGTAAATCTGTTCAGTGTTCCTACTCAGACCAATACAGTCTGTCCTTCCACAGCAGGAGATAATGTTTACTGCTTTATACTGGGTTCTGGGTGTGTGTGTGTGTGTGTGTGTGTGTGTATATATATATATGGAGGGGGTGGTGTGAGGGTGTGTATAGCAGTCTGCCAGCATTTATCTGAAATGGCAAAACACTAGTGCAGCCACACTAGGGACAGACTCTGGAAATGTGGGGAATGTCAAAAGGGAATTCTTTGCCTATCCCACCTGGAAACTGGCCAAACCAGTCAGACTGGGGAGAAGCTGTTCACCTGCTCTGTGTGTGTGTGTGTGTGGGGGGGGGGGGGGGGGGGGGTGGGGGGGAAGGGATTCATTCAGGCATCCATCCTGCTGAGATACCAGTCAATTTACTCATAACCACAGTTGGATGATTTTTTTTCTCTTTTTCACACCAAGTAATGAGCAACGGTTTTGGCAGTTCATAAAGTTTTGCATATCGAGAACTTCGTTTTGGAAATGTTCACAACATTTCTGAACTGTCGACCACATTGCTGTGGGTCTGAAGTCACAATGTAGGCCAGACCAGGTAAGGATGGCAGCTTCCTTCCTGAACGGGCATTAGTGATCCAGATGGGCTTTTCTGGCAATCGATTAATGGTCATCATTAGATTCTTAAATTTTCAAGTTTTTTAAAAATTAATTCAAATTCCCCCATCTGCTGCAGTAGGCTTTGAACTCAGGTCTCCAGAACTTTATCTGGGGCTTTGGATTAACTGTCCAGCGACAATATCACTCGGCCAATACTTCCCCACATCACTGTCCATCTGCACCGAGTAAACAGCGATTTTCTGGTACATCAGGACTGACATCAGGACTGGTTAATCACACATACATTTGCTGAATAATTGCAGGAGCTGGATGTTGATGGGCTATTGACATTCATCTATGAACCATGTATTCTGAGGTTTGTTTCTGATCATGATTGTAAACACCATCAGTCTTGTTATCTTTTGGGGATAAGAACAGTTTCAATTACCTTTCTGTTAAATACCTAGCAATCAAGTCGATCCCATAACTCTCAGGCAGATTAGTTTCCTTTGAAGAGCTCCTCATCTCCCCAACCTCCTCCATCCTCACCTCCAACAGGACAATAATCTCACAGAGTCTCTTTGTGACTATGAATGAGACAATCTGATCAGCTGCTTCTTTCCCTACTCCTATGTCAAGTTGGATCTTAATCTCCCCTTGCTGCAGTTGTGATCCTGCATCATTGTACAGCGTTGCTCGTATTTCATCTCTTGGCCTATCAGTGTTCAGGATACTGCATGTAGCTTCTTGTACATCGGGTTTACAGTGCAAGAGTTTAGCTCTTGCCTTCCAACAACAGTAGAGTCGTACTCCAACAAAGCTTACAGAATCACGGCCCAGCATATTCCCCAACCTCCCTCCTTCCATCAAACCAGAGGATCAGCCCTCATTCAACTGAGAGAATTCAGGAGGGCATGTCAGTAATAGCAGCATGAATACCTAAAAATGAGGTGTTCACCTGATGAAGTTACCAAACAGCATAAGCAGCAAGTGATAGACAGAGCGAAACAATCCAGTAAACAACGGAACAGATCTAAGATCTGCAGTCCACCACAACCAGTTGTGATTGAAGTCAGAGCACAGCTGGAGTTCTGAGGACAGTTCTCTCCAAGATATTAATCAACAAGAATGTCAGACTGGATGAATCATCATAAAACTGAAGTCCATTTGATATTAATATGTTTACAATCAGTGTTCAATTCGCCACATGTAGCTGAAGGTAAAGATAATCTTCAAGTGATTGTACCAGTGAAGACACCGGAATACTTATTCAGCAAATTAAAACCTGTTGTGTTAGTAATAATTTTAAAGAGATATTAAAAGTAAGGTGACTTGAGTATAATGGACGAAATTTATTGGTGGGTATCTGAAATGTGAAGTTAATTTAGGATTAGTTAACAAACAAACACATGGTAGGGAATCCCAGCCCCATGTAGTGCACATTCAGTTCCATGTGGGAAAACCAGGACACTTCTTGTATCAGCAACAACCACAAGAACACGGAGGTGACACTGGAACACTAGTTTGACCACGGCTAAAGTACTGCACTCACTCTTAGTCCCCACATTCCAGGATTGATGTGATCACACCAGAGAGGGGACAGAGAAGATTGATCAGAATGTTTCTCTGATTGGAGAATTTCTGCTCTGAGGAAAGATTGGATAGGTTGGGGGGGGGGGGGGGGGTTCCCAAGGAAGATGAACTGAGATTTAATTGATGTGATGAAATGCTGAGGAATCCAGGTAGAATGGATAGGAAGCAGCTATTCATTAACAGAGCCATCAGGAACTAGAGGTTTTAGATTGAAGATAATTCTCAGAAAAAAAGAGGAAAGGAGAATTTATTTCCCTCAGAGATGGTGGAGAGCAGGATCTCACTGATGGGGTGACAGAGGCAGTTACCAGCATTACATTTGAATAAAAGTACGTGGATGGAACTGAAATGTTGGAACGTGCAGGGCAATGGACTAAGTTCTGCAGAATGGGATAAATGTGATTTATTTGACATTTCTCCAGAATATTAAACTCCAGTCCAATTTGAGAAGTTAAACATCATTAGACTTGAGCTCCAAATGTCAGAATAAAATTATCAGAAAGTTACAGCACAGATCAAAGTCACTTGGCCCATCCTCCATGTGTTGGCTGTGATAGAATGACTCAGGCTTTACAGCGTTCTGTACTCACCAATGAGAGCAACAATTTCAGACTGTAGACGCTGTCCTCTATGTTGTTATAACCTATTTTCTCAAAGTATTTCTTTGGCAGCTGCATATCTTGTTTCCTTGTTTCTTTCCCAGCCCTAAATCTATTCCCCTTGGCCTTGAGGGACTACCATTTCTGCTGTTTAATCTCTCCTGCCTTCGCCTATGTGACAGACTGCCTTTCTGTCCTTGTCTGACACCTACCTACTCACAACCTGTTACATTTCTGATAGTTCCCTGACCACTGTAACTTTCACTCCCCCCCGGGTCAATGGCACAAATTTTGAATTCTGTTCCTCCAGAGATAATGGGAAATCTTTCTGGCTGCAGTTTCCCCAGATTTTATTTTGGAAACAGAGAATTTGCGTCAGTCAAGTATTTGTGAGCTTTCATCCACAATTCCGAGCATTTGGATGTAATTTGTGACCCTCCCACAGATGTGCAGGTTTGCTTTATTGGCCGTGCTAACATGGCCTGGAGAGTGCAGGTTTGGCGCGTTGGGTTGGCCATGGTTAATGTGGGGTTACGGAGATAGGGTAGGAGAGCAGGTAATTACCGACTTGATGGGCCGAATAGCCTCTGTCTACACCTGCAGAATTATGCGATTATAAATGGTTGCGATTGCTGTCACATTTTCCTAATGCTTGGTTCGTTCAGCTCAGGTACACATGCTGCCTGTGTGTTTCTGTGGGTTCTCACTCACTCCTATCCTTCTGTTTTTACCTCAATTTCACACTGTATGTGAGGGTGAGAACGAATTTGTAAATATCAATATTCCAACTGAAACTCCTCACAGGTCAGGACTGTTTCTGCTGCTGCCATCACTCACAAGGGACAGGAAAACAATAAAGGTTTCATTACAAATCTTACAGGAACATAGAGGTTATAATTACAAGAAAAGGCTGAACGGCTCCAAATGTTTTTCTCAAGAAAACAGGAGGCTGAGAGACAACCTGGTACAAATGGGAAGCTTTGTGTTTGTATTTTCAGAGATTTGAGGTTGAAATCATCAGGTCGGAAGCATGTTTCATTGCCCCAGATCATCAAAGTTGCAATCTAATGTGTATCTTTCATTCTCTCTGTCTGAGTTAACACCAGATGGACAGGTCAGTGTCTGAGTGTTTCCCCAAATCCCTGATTGAATCTGGCTCCCCCACAGTCTTAGGTGTTGCAGCACTCACTGGGTCATGGAGAAACTCTGCCGTTACAATGAGAACTGTCTTTGCTGTCACCTCTCCTCATGCTTCCGCCTAATTCCCATTTCCCTTCATTAAATCCCAGCTGCCTCTAGTCCACCCACATGGGCATGTTGAAGAGCATGACAAGAGAATGGATTGAAACTGAGAGTTCAATAGCCAGAATGAGAGAGGAAGGAGGAAATAAATGGGGTTCGTGGATCCCAGGGGATACAGACTCCAGGCTGAGTCCTTGTGGGCATTCCCGCAGTAATACAAGACAGCATTCCATGATGAGAGTTAAACCCAGGAGGCAGGAGGAGCCACTGAACATTAGCAGGTTTAGTTCAAACACAGGAGGTTTGTTCAGTCAGTAACAGTGTGTTAGACATGGAGGGTGAAGTGAGCAGTGAGGGGAAATGTTACCACAAGCTGCCGATGGATAACTTTCATTGGAACAGAAGGAGGCCATTCAGCCCCACAACCCTTCTCTGCCATTCATGATGATCATAGCTGATGTGTGACCTAACGTACAACTTGCAAAACCCTCTAATTTCATCAATAAACTCCTCTGCAACAGACCAGATGAATATGAAAAACTAAACATCTGCAAATGCTGGGAAATCAGAAATAAAAACAGAAATTGCTGGAAAAAGTCAGCAGATCTGGCAGCATCTGTGGAGAGTGAACCTTTGGGTCCAGTGACCGGTCAGGTGACCAGCTGCAGCTGACCATTCTGCTATTTCTGTAACACTCTCTGGAACAGGTTCTGGTGCGAGGGGAATGAGACTGTCAATAACAACTGAGAGACACAGGAGGACGGGCTCAATCAGAATAAAACACATTTTCGTCTTTCTCTTTTAATTCAAAGGCAAACATTATTCATTATCGTTTCAGAAATAAGATAGTAGGCCAGAAATCAACTCTTCATATCATTGGGTCTGGGAGACTGTGTTACTCCTGACCTGGTCCAGCCGACATGTCAATCCAGACCCTGAATAATGGGGTTGACTCTGAACCATTTCTTGTGCAGTCAGAATGGATGACAAATGCTGCCCCAGCAAGTGATGCCGTGATCCCATGAACAAACAAAATAAATCTGATCGCTGTGGTTAGTTGTGAACTCGCCGGTGTTATTGGAAGAGGATGAATGGGAAGGTTTATGGGGTAAAGGGAGAAGAATAGCAGTCAGTGAGGTGATCCTTTGGAGAGCTGATCAGCCAATCAGCCTCCTTTTGTACAGTAACAATTCTGTGAATAATTAATTCTGAGCCCTCTAAGGAAATATCAGAGCAGGGTTTACAAAGAGGTCAGATTGAATGAGTGTCTCGGTGAACACAAGTGAGGCACAGGTACAGAGAGGCTTTGGGATGGATTAAATTAAATTTTATATATTTGCACAGTCATCAACATTACAGCAGTGAAAAATGGGAGTGATGGAGAGAGCAGCAAATAAATCTTCAACATTTATGCAGCTAAAGGGGATGCTGGGTAAAGATACCGTAGTTAGTGTTTATTTCATTCCAGGCACACCAGCCTAGGAGCACTTCCTTCCTGTATACATTCTCTCGAACTCTTGAAGATTTTTGTTCATTTGAAGTGTTTCATGTTTAGATACTCCAGAGAAGACAGCTTCAAGCTCCTCAATCTCTCCTGCCAGGGCAATGCTGCTGTTAGAATTCAATTCACTGGGGCGTGTTACTGGCTGCTTCATGGACTGGAACTGGCAATTGAGACTGAAAGACTCCTGTATAAAATACATTCAATGGTATTGCCAGACGCGAGTGGTTTTAGGAAAATGACCTTGCCTTACATGCATTGAGTGTCAGTGCACTTCCTGTTGTGGGGCATCCTGTTTAGATACAATCTATTGATAACTATGAGAACTGACAAGCACTGGCTCTGTCAAAGTGGTCAGAGCATTATGGCTGTCATCGAGCTGGTAACAAACTTCCCATGGGTTAAAAATCGTAAATGATAGAGTAGGTACGAGGTCTGATGATACTGTTGGAGTATTGATGTTGTTGTTAATCACATTAACTCGGCAGGAGTTGACTGAATTCATATTGTCTCTTTCTGAATCTCAGGATGTCTCTCTGGGCAATGAGTCTCCACAAACATCAATGAGCAGGGGTCATCTGTTTTGATTTAAATTGCTCTATAGCACTGCTGCTTCACAGCACCAGGTACAAGGTTAGAGTCCAGCCTTGGTCAACAGCCTGTGTGGAGTCTGCACATTCTCCCCAGGATAGTGTGGGTCCACTCCAGGTGATCTGGTTTCCTCCCACAGTCCAAAGATTTGTGGGTTAGGTGGATCAGTCATGCTAAATTGTCCACAGTGTCCAGGATTGTTCAGACTCTGTGGATCAGCCATATGAAATGCAGTGTTACAGGGGTGGAATGCTCCAGATGGGATGCTCTTTGGATAGTTGGTGGGATTTGATGGGCCAATGCTCTCCTTCCACACTGTCGGGATTCCATTCTATGATTGAGGATAAAGGCGATACAACAGGGTGTCCTTGGAGAAGGAGCACGTAGTTTTTATCAATTCTCCCGCTGCCTTTAGATAGAGATGGGTACCGCAGTGGATACAGTGCTTTATCTCCATCGCTGCCTCCTCACTCCCAACTCTACTTTGATTTGATCCCTTCCCACTTTGTCATTTATAATGGTTTGCTTTGCCTGTAAGGGGCGTTGTTTATAAATATTCAATTGGATACATGGGTGGTTTACTGCTGGTGATTATATGTGAACCAAAATGGGGTAATAGGGGGTGATGATGTTATTGGTGGGAAGGTTGATCAGCTGTGTGAGATACCACGTCCGGGTCAGAGAAATGGGGAATAAAGAACACTTCACAGCTCACAGAACCAGAACTGAAAAACAGTTAAATCAAACCAAAGGTTCAGACAGGGAGGGAATATTTCCCTGGAGCTTGAGTAACTGGAAACTGATGGTGTCCGGGAGTAGACAGGATTTGTTTTACAGGGCGTTTGAAATTTTAAAAACTGTTATATTAAGATAGTTTCATTTATTTTCTTTTAGTTTTATTTATTGTGGAATAAATAGCTACAATATTTTAAAACCAAATTCACAAACCTTGTGTTAAAGACAAATGTTAAATAAAATCCATCAAACCATCCCTCACTGAAACTGGGTGTGGAAGTGCATTCGCCTGGAGAATCCCTGCCCTGCCTACTTCTTCCTAGCCGGGCTCCATGGCTATATACATACAGGAGAGATAGTAGGAGGAGGCCATTCGGCCTTTCGATCCCGCTCCACCATTCAATGGGAAACAGCTGACCATCCAGCTCAGTCTCCTGTTCCTGCTGTGTTCCAATCCCCTTTCATGACTTTACCCGAAGAACTATATCTAAGTCCTCCTTTGGCTTCACTGCCTTTTGTTCCAGTGACGTTGCGGTGTTACTGTGTGGGTGTAGGCAGGGGTGATGTGATGGTGCTGCCTCCTGGAGGATGTACTCAGCATCCCTCACCATCCTGCAGTAACATCAACTGGGTTTCAGCAACTAGAGATAGAAACCATTTCCAGGATATGGGCATCACTGGCTCAGCCAGCATTTATTCCCCATCTCTAGTTACCCTTGAGAAGATGGTAGTGAGCTGCTGTCTTGTACCATTCACAGTCCATTTGGCGCAGAGAGACCGACAATGCTGGGAAGGAGAGTGTACAGGATTTTGGCCAAGTTATTCTCCATCTTTGGTTCTTCAAATGCTGGTTAACTTAATCACGATCTGCACATGAGTTTGAGATTTCAGTCTGCAAATCTTCACCATCAAGCACCCTGAATAAACAAATATGTACAGGTTAGAAATTCAGAGCAGACAATTCTAGCTTCTCTGGAAATCTTCTTTCCCTTTCTTCTGCAAAAGCTGTAACCCTCCAGCCCACTTACTCTCTCCCACCATTCTGCCTCTGCTGTCCCTAATGTACCCGCCACCATTCTCATGGAGTTACTGATAAACAGATCCATGCCACCACTTCCCGTCCCTGGTTAGACTCTGCACCCTTTCTGGGTTCACTTCCTTTCCCTTCAGTTGCTGCAAGTCAATAATGTTACAGCAGAATGAAACAAAAGGAAACAGAAAGGGAGGTGGCAGATCCTGGACAGAAGAGGAACCTTCAGTCTGGGAGAATGGGTCAGATCCTTCTTTGTTTCCCATTGGTCGATTCCCAGCATTATGACAAGTTGGGGATGGAACTTGGGCCCATGTGGGTGTGGTGACCCTTTGACTCCCCCCAACCCGTTAATCCTACAAGCTGATTGGTTCCTCCTCCAGCCAATCACAGTGTCAAATGCTTTCCGCTAATTACCCCAAAGCACATGCTCCAAAATCCGCCCATATTCTGTACATGTGCAGTTCTGGGCTTCCCCGCACATGTGTGGTCCCTGCCTCAGGGATTGTGGGAGTTGTAGCCCCCATGAAGCCACTGGAGACATGTTTCTGGATAGTGAATGAAAGGTGTGGGCTGGAGGGTGTTGTGTATAGGATCCCCATTCAGACACACAGGACATGTGGGCTGTCACGGGATTTTACTGAGACATCTGCTTCCACAACCTGATTTCTGACGTAAGGAACATAGATTGCGGGGTGGGGAGGTTAATAAAGGGTAGCAGATTTTAAGCAGATGTAGCTGAGTGGTGAGCACCACTGCCTCACAGCGTCAGGAACCCGGGTTTTATTTCAGCCAGAGGCGACTGTGAGGAGTTTACACGGTCTCACCATGTCTGCGTGAGTTTCCTAGGGTGCTCGAGCTTCCTCCCACAGTCCAAAGATGTGTAGGTTATGTGAATTGCCCATGCTAAATTTCCCACAGTGTCCATGTATGTGCCGGTTTGGCCATTAGCCAAGGGAAATGCAGGGTTACAGGGACAGGGTGGGTCTGAATGGGATGCTCATCATAGGCTGGTGTGGACTCGATGGATGAATACCCTGTTTCTGCACAATAGGGACTCTATTCTCATGAAGAAGAATGTACCTATCTCAATGTGTTGCAAATCTGTGGCATTCCCTCTTCAAAATGTGGTGGATGCCAGGACAATGAGCAGATTTAATGAAGAGATACAGATGTTGAATTTACAATGAGATGAAGGGTGAGAGAGAGCAGGTGGGAAAACCCAGCTGAGACCGAGGTGAGCTCAATCATCACCGTATTAAATGGTGGGGCTGGTTCGAAGGGCTGCATTGCCTCTCCTGTGCCCAGTGCTTATCTTCTTACGGTAATAACTGGAAAGCTGAATCCAAAACTCACCACCTTCACCAAAGGAGATTTTGGAAAAAGCAGGATAGTCAGGTGGATTAGCGTTCCAAACTTAGATAGTGAGGAAGCGTGTAGGAGATAATGATTTTGCAATTTTAAACTGAGGGGAGACAGTGATTTATGGTTTTAGACTGTGAGGACATTCACACCGTCCAGAATACTCTGTTGTGAATATCTATCCTATACTTTAATACGACAATGTAACACAAAACACCCAGGAAACTTCGCCTCACCTCGTAATCTGGTAAAAGACTTCTGATAAATCTGGTTGAACTTAGAACACAGCTGGAAAGCGGGAAGATTAGATCCAATCCAAGATCCAATGCTTAAACAAAGGAGACTACAATAGGATGAGGCAGGAGTTGGCTAATGTAAACTGGAAGCAAAGACTTTACCGTGGGAAAGTTGACGGACAACGGGGAATTTTTCGAAGTGCTCAGCAAAAGTATATATCAGGGAAAAGGAAGGACTGTAGGAAAAGGAGTAATCTGCCATGGGTGGCTCAGGAAATAAGGGAGTATATCAAATTTAAATAGAAGGCATACAAATTGGCAAAGACCACGGAGAAACTAGGAGATTAGAGAAACTTTAAAGATCAACAGAAAGCTAGATGGGATTGGGAGAGAAAAGTGATGAGTAGCTGTCCCCAGGGCCGGAATAGCAGTTTTACACTGCTCAAGGGGAAATATATGGTCTCTGTAATTGTTGAAGCACTTAACTGTTACCATAGAGATAATCCTGATCAAGTTAAAAAATCACAGCACACTCCAAAAGCTTGTACTTCCAAATAAACCTGTTGGACTATAACCTGGTGTTGTGTGATTCATAGGTTTGCCCACCCCACCCCAACACCGGCTCCTCCATATCAGAATCCTGATAGACAGCCCCACTGAAACTGAAGTGCCTGTCAGATACTTGAGGGAGCCACAGGGGTGTATGTTTTAACCACAAAGTGCGAAACTGAAGTAGACTTTCTAACTGACCATTGTCATGGAGATAATACTGAGAGAGAGTCTCTATTCAAAGTACCAAACCACAAAAGGTATAAGAATGGGAGCTTTACATTGGACAGGTGGGGCTTTACCTGATATTGCCTGGAGGTGTTTTGCATGTACACTATCCAGGTAACTGCCATGTCTCATCAATAAAGACTCAAAGAAGACCTCTCAGAGTTCTGCTAATGTAGTTGTTGCTATCCAGCATGGTTTAGGAATATGAGTACACAGCAGTCAGTCTTCACAGTGGAGGATACGAAGAACATGCCAGTAATTGATAAGGAGACTGAGGAAGGTGAGGAACTAGAAATAACCATTATCATGAAAGAGGTAGAGCTGGGCAAGCTAATGGAGCTAAAGATAGATAAGTCTCTTTGCCCTGATGGAATACATCCCAGGATATCAACAGAGTTAGTGGGAGAAATAGCAGATGCACTTAGAGTTATAACATCAGAGACAGGCCCTTTGGCCCATGCTGACCAGAATGTCCATCCACACTAACCCCATTTCCCTACACTTGGCCCATCTGCTTCTGACCCTTTCCTATCCATGTATTTGTCCAAATGCCTTTTACCTGTTGTGAGAGTGTACCCACCTCAACCACTTCCACTGGCAGCTCATTCCATATACATACCACCCTCTGTGTAAAACAGTTGCCCCTCAACTTCCCTTCTATTCTTTCCCCTCTAACCTTCAACTGATGCCTTCCAGTCCTAGATTTCCTGGGAAAAAGACTGAATGCATTCACCTTATTCATGCCCCTCATGGTCTTATACACTTCTAGAACAGTACCCACACAGTTTCCTCTGCTCTAAACAAAAAAAAATCCTCGCTTGTCCAACCTCTCCCTATAACTCAGACCCCTGAGCCCTGACAACATCCTTGTAAATTGTTCTGCACTTTTTACAGTTTAATAACTGAAACCTACACTGCATTCATCATATTTACAGTGTTTCCCCACGGCGCTGGAACCGACGTGACAACGCCAATGGATTACAATCCATGATCGAGAATGAACTCCTTTACAACAATCCCGTTTTCATAGTATTTCCCAAGGTGCAGGTATCCTTGTGTCTTTCTGGTTGTATGGTTAATTAAAGACTTGTCCTTCTACAAAGCAAAGCAGTGGCTTAATTGTTCCTGGGAAACATGCCATGATTTTTCAGACTTTCAAAAACAAACGAACTCTTTCTCCACAGTCACCACGCTAACATGGACTTGGCTGTGTCTCAGTAGTTTTTTCAGTCACACTGAGATTTGGAATATTCGCCCACGGACAGAATACACACCTTTCCTTCCACAGGAAAAGGCCAATGAATATTCAGATCGGCACGGATCAAGTAACTATCAAAACTGAAAATGAAGTTCAATTTGAATTTCTCATCCACAAATCCACCCTTTCGGTACCCTACAACTGAGAAAACAACTCACCATATTAATACAGGATGGATCTTTATAAGACAATTATAGTATTAAATTGTAGTTTCATGTTTCCCAAAGTTTTAACTCTCAGTCTAGCAATCTCTTTCTTCTGTGAACTGAAATCCAAACCAATCTCCTCACTCCCTTCCCTCCACACCCAGTTCTCACACTCTCTCTCCTCACTTTGAATTCAGTTTCCTAGCTCTTGTCTGCGGACTAAGAACCAAATTAATGAGTCTGACTCTGAGTCCAGCAGGGTGGGGGGGGGGGGGGGGATGGGCGCGGGGCGTTGTTGGTGAATCCTCTGATGACAACCATCCTGCATGCACTGCTTCCTGCACACTCTGGCCAAAACCTGTCTTACTAAAATGAACCAAATTAGAACTCGAATTGCAGGCCCATCCTTGACATTTTCCATAAAAACCCTGAATCTTCACAAAAGAGTTCTGATAACTCTCTGCAAAATGCTGCCCCACTGATAGTCTGATCACATGTCAGGGTACCAGGAAATAGGCCATTCCCCTGGGTCCTGCTCCCAGAGGGAGGAAGATGCCAATAACAGATTAATCCCTCACAACCACAGCCTCCTTCCCAGGCACTGTGCATACTCCCACAATAGGCCAGCACTGTGCCCATACACTGGTCTCCCCTCCTACAGCACGTGCTCCCAATCATACAGGAGTCCGGGAGACTGACAGCAGCTGCTGCCCAATATATCAGAATCCCTACAGTATGGAAACAGGCCCTTCGGCCAAACAAGTCCATACCGACCCTCCAAACAGTAACTTGCACAGACCCATTCCCCTACCCTATATTTACCCCTGACTAATGTAACTAATACTATGGACAATTTAGAATGGCCAATTCACCTGTCCTGCCCATCTTTGGATTGTGGGAGGAAACTGGAACACCCGGAGGAAACCCGCTCAGACATGGGGAGAATGCACAAACTCTGGGTTTGGCTGGAATCAAAACCGGGTACCTGGTGCTGTGAGGCAGCAGTGCTAATCATTGAGCCGTCTCTATGGGCTGGAGAACTGGGGTAATGGATTGTAAACAATGAATGAATGTGGAGGACACTGGGGGATGGACAGGTCAGTGAGCGACAGGAGCAGTGCAGCAGCAGGAAGGAATCCTGGACAAACTGAGCAATGGGAGAGTCTGACAGGAGAGAAACTACAGGAAGGTTCTGTTTAGAGGCTGAGGCAGGGACAGCTGGGAAACAGTATGGCCTGGTGGCTTGGGCAGGTTTTCTAATCATCCTCTTCAAAGATGCTGTTCCTCAACGCTGAGCCTGACCCTCCTGGTCCAGAGGTAAGGACACTGCCACCATTTCCTGGTGGGCAAGGGATACGGGGACTGCCTTTCAAAAGGTTTCAAAAACCGGTGTTGGTAACATTAACAAGACTCAATACACAGTCACTGACAAAATGCTGGTGTACATGAACTTCATCCAGAATATTAACACCTATAACTGGGTAACGCAGACCCCGATGTACAGAGTTAAATCCTGGATATTAATAACAGATATGTGCATGGGAAATCATGTCTCATGAATCTGACTCAGTTTTTTTGAACAAATAACAAAGAGGATTGCTGAGGTCAGAGCATGGACATGATCTACATGGACTTCAGTAAGGCGTTCCTCATGGGAGACTGGTCAGCAAGGTTAGATCGTACGGAGTACAGAACTGGCCCAAAGGTAGAAGGCAGAGGGTACTTTTCAGGCTGGAGGCCTGTGACCAGTGGAGTGTCACAAGGATCGGTGCTGGATCCACGTTTCGTCATTTATATCCATGATTTGGATGTGAACATAAGAGATCTTATAAATAAGTTTGCGGATGACACCAAAATGGGAGGTGTGGTAGACAGGGAAAAAGATCAGAGTACAAGGGGATCTGGATCAGATGGGTGATGGGCTGAGGAGTTCAGTTTAGAAAAATGCGAACTGCTGCATTTTGGAAAAGCAAAGTTTAGCAGGACGTATACAGTTAATATAAGTTCCAGGGGAGTGCTGCTTAACAAAGTGTCCTTGGAGTGCAGCTTCATAGTTCCTTAACAGTAGAATAGCAAGGAAATTAGGATAGTGAAGGTGGCAGTTGGTCTGCTTGTCTTTATCGGTCAGAGTGTTTAGTATAGGGGTTGGGAGGTCATATTGCGGCTGTACAGGACATTGATTCGGCAACTTTTGTAATATTCCATGCAATTCTGGTCTCCTTCCTGTCAGATGGATGTTCTCAAAATTGAAAGGGGTCAGAAAAGAATTATAGGATGTTGCCAGGGTTGGATAGGCTGTTTTCCCTGGACCGTCAGAGGCTGAACGGTGACCTGAAGGAGACTTTTAAAATCAGGCCGGGCATGGATAGGGTAAATAGACAAGATATTTTCCCTGCCGGGGGTGGCGGGGGGGGGGGGGGGAGGAAGGGAGTACAGAACTAGGGGACTGGGAGGGGAGGGTAGACAGAGAGGGTGGGTGGATCGAGAGGGTTGGGACAGAGGGTGGGGACAGAGAGGGGAGACACAGAAATGGATGGGGCCAGAAAACAGGATTAGAGAGGAGGGGAACAGACTGGGGGGGGGACAGAGGGGGCGACCGACAAAGAGTGGGAACAGACTGAGGGCGGGGGGGGCAACCGACAGAGGGGGGAAAAGAGACGGGTGTGCGACCAACAAGGGGGCGACTGACAGAGGGTGTGACAGATTGTGGGACAGATCAAAGGGGGGGGATGCACGACCGACGATGTGGGGGGGCTGACAAAGGACTGACCGACAAAGGAGGGGGGGGGTAAAAGAGAGTGGGGGGAGATGGGGGGGAACACAGAGGGGGAAGATGGAGAGTTATTTTATAGATCTACTACTCAACCCTATTTGTGTTTTCTCCTCCTCACCTTACTTCCCTCTGAAGGGCTCAGAACAACTGCATAGTTCCTGGAAAGTGGGGTTTCAGGGAGATCAGGTGCTGAATGTGGAATTTGGGACACTGACCTTTAATGGAATGCGCTGGTCAATAAATGGACTCTGGTTCGACTCCACTGTCTGTGTGGTGTTTGCACATTCTCCCTGTGTGTCTGCGTGGGCTTCCTCTGGGTGCTCTCAATTTCCTGCCACAAATCCAAAGCCATGCAGGTTAGCTGGATTAGCTTTGGGTAATGGTAGGTTACAGAGTTAGGGTGGAATGCTGTTCCGATGGTTGGTATGGTCTCATGGGCCGAAAGGCCTGCTTCCACACTGTGGGGATTCTGTCACTGAGTATAGGGGTTAGGAGGTCACGGTGTGGCTGAGTAGGGCATTGGTGAGGCCAGTATTAGAATACTGCATTCAATTGTAGTCTCCCTGATTTCAGAAAGATGTTACCAGTATAGGACTCAACCTCTTAATAGCAATTCCTGGGAAGTGTTGACAGACAAACAGACCGTGCAGTGTGGGTTGATAGTTCCTTGAAAGTGTGGTTGAAGGTAGACAGGTCGCTGAAGGTGGTGTGCGGTATGCTAGCTGTTATTGGGCAGTGCATTGAGGATAGGAGTTGGGAGATCGGGTTTCAGTTGTACAGTTTATTGGCTTGGCCACTTTTGGAATCCCCAGACTGCTTTCAATTCCAGTCTCCCTGTTACAGGAAAGATGTTGGGAAACTTGCACGAGTTCAGAAAAGTTTTACTAGGGTGTTGCCAGTATTGGAACATTTGAACCATAGGGAGAGGCTGAATAGGCTGAGGCTATTTCCCTGCAGCACTGGACACTTTAGGTGGCTTTATCGAACTTTATAAAATTATGAGGAGCAATGATAGGGTGACTAGTCATGGTTTATATTTTTCCCCAGAGTCGGGGAGACCAAACAAATGTGAATCTTTTTCCCAAGGTGGAAATGACAAATTCTAGAGGAGAGATGGCAAGTTTAAAGGATATGAAAACCGAACCAACTGCAGATGCTGTAAACCAGGAAGAGAATCAGAAGTTTCTGGAAAAGCTCAGCAGGTCTAGCAGCAGGTGTGAAAAGAAATTAGAGTTAACGTATCTGAGGAAGGGTGACCAGACCCGAAACTTTAACTGAGTTTTCTTCACAGATGCTGCATGACCTGCTGAGCATTTCAACATCTGTGCAGGTTTAAAGGGAGTTGTTTGGAGTATATACCTGAGAGGAACTTGATGAAGTTTATAAATTGAAGTGAGACCACATCTGGGATTAATGACAGAAGTTTTGGTCCCTTTATTTAAGGAAATACATTTCATCAGAGGCATTTCACAGAAACCTGACTGGGATGATCCATCGTTTGCAGGGATTATCTTTTAAGAAAAGGCTGAAGTAGTTGGGACTCCACTCACTGGATTTGGGAAGAATGAGAGGTGATCTCATTGTAACATGTAGAATTCTTAAGGAATTTGACAGGGTAAATACTGAGAGGATGTTTCCCATCATGAGGGAGTCTGGAACCAGATTTTGGGTCAGTCACGGAATCATGGATTCTGTTTTAGATTCGTCAAGTTTAAGGCAACACCAACACGGGTCAGGGGTTTCAGTAGCAATGGAGCTGGGGTGAGGTGGAGACAAGCAACATTTTAGAGATTGGAATTCCTGGCGTTTGTGATTGTGTAGATGTCTGATCAGAAGGTCAACTTGGGGTTACAGATATGACAGCAATATTGTGAAGAGTATGGTTCTATCTCAGATAGTTCCCAGGAAGAGGAAGGGGGTTAGCAGTAAGGGAAAGGAATTTGTAATAGCAACTGAAGGCAATGAGTTTAACCACTACAATGTTTCATTGGGGGAAACTGCAGCCAATCGCGTAGTGGGAGCGTGATGAGCAGTTTGATAACTGAGTAATGGAGGGATGATGGGGAAGGAGAGCTGGGCATTGTCAGTGTACATGTGAAACCTAACACGGTGCTTTTGGACGATGTCACCTCCTGGCAGTATGTAGGTGAGAAACAGGAGGGACCAAGGAGAGATCCTGGAGGGACACCAAATACAAGGAATTCAGAAAGAAAAGGGAGAGTGGAGATGGAGGAGGTGTTTGCAACAACGGTGGGGTCAAATATTAGTTTGTAGCAGAATGGGAGAGAAGGACATAACCAGAAAAGAGAGACAGATAGAACAAGGAAAAATATCTGTGACTTAGTGAGGGGGAGTGATGAGGAGGAGGCACAGTCTAACACCAAAAACACTATTTCTACATTAGTGACGTCACCCAACTCCACCCTAGTCTCAGCTCATTTACTGAAACACTCGTCCATCCCTGTGTTATCTCCAGACTTCGTTATCAAACACACTCTTTGCCAACCTCCCACATTCAACTTACATGCAATCTCAAGAGTATCTAAAACCCTACTGTCCAAGTGCTCACTTGTACCAAAATTTGTTGATCCATCAACAAGCAACAATTTAAAATTCTCACCCTTGATGTAATTCCTGGCTGTGAACATCCCTGTCTCCCTGCACCACACAACCTGTGAGACCCCGACAACTCATTTTCTTTCAGATTCCCAACGATGTGTTTATTCATTGCTTCACCTGTCTGGCTGTTTCTCCTGTTGCCAAGGCAACACTGCCTGGAATTCCCACCCTAACCCTCTCAGACCTGCTTTCCTCCTTTAAGGTATTCCTGAAAACCTGTTTATTTGGCAGTTCTTTTGATCACCTGACCTAATATCCCCATCTGTGGCCTTATGTCAGAAGCTCTTAATAGTATTTCTGTGGAATTATAAACTTAAAAAAAAACAAACTGTTGTTGATTTGCACACACATTGTCAACTCTTCAC
This sequence comes from Hemiscyllium ocellatum, assembly GCF_020745735.1. NCBI lineage: Eukaryota > Metazoa > Chordata > Chondrichthyes > Orectolobiformes > Hemiscylliidae > Hemiscyllium > Hemiscyllium ocellatum. The sequence continues at coordinate 3,012,864 of NC_083443.1, read as the reverse complement.
TGTCGCTGAGTGAATAATCTATAACAGCTCTTACCCAACCACATTGTGGGAGCACCTTCACCACATGAACTGCAGCTGTATAGGAAGTCAAACATCACCTTCTCCACAGGCAATGGGGCTTTGGCATTAATCACTGGGATCTGTGGAGGGAGAAACAGTTGATATTTCAGGGAGTGTAAAATGCATTACAGGGAGGGAAAATGGTGCAGCATTTGGGATTTTCAAATTGGTGTTTTACAATGTGCACTACGTTCTGTAAAACCTCTCATGCCATACCGTGAAAATTTCCTTCTCTTTCTGGTCAATACGTCTTTCCTTTCCCTCTGCCCTGTACCTTCACACATTTCCAATGCCTTGGTCACAACAACACTGTGCTGTCCGTGAAGTTTACCACGTGGTTGAGTATTGTCCCACCCCTCATTCACTCCGATTGGTTGAAGGAACAACTAGCACCTCTAGCTCCCGTTCCCCCATTAACATCAAGAATCCGAGGCCCATTGTGGGCTGGAGCATGCTCAGTGCTTCCTGCTTTTGCTGCTGTTCATCAGGTATGAGAGAGAGAGGGCTCATCCCTGTTTCTCCTGATGTCAGACAATAACAACAACTACCTGCATTGTAGGGAGCCTTTCACATTGACAAATCTCCTAAAATTCTTCACGGATGATGGAAACGTTGATTAAAGAGAACGATTTTTAGATACATCTTTAAGGTGGACAGAGGGGGTTAGGGAGAATATTCCAAAGGTTTGTGTACTCGGCAGCTCCAATTGTGGAGTGATATAGGTGGGCAACAGCTTACAATGGAGACAGTTAGGGGCTAACCATAGGTTAAGAACCCCATGTCGAAGCCCCCCACCCCACACACCAGACCTTGTTCTCACAGCCTGTCATTACACACTACCTATGGTTAGCCACTAACTGTCTCCACTAACAGCTAGTCACCCTCCCCCAGCCACATTATTATCCACTCCTTTATCCAACTGTTCTTCTCACTCTATCCCCACCTATCCTTTACTCCTTATATCCTCTCCCCACACTATCTTCTGCAAATAAACTGACTTTTTTTCCTCAGTAACATCTGTTCTATGGAAAGGACACCGGATCTTAAACTTTAACTCTGATTTCTCTTCACAGATGCTGCCAGACCTGCTGAGATTTTCCAGACCCTCCGGGTTATTAGTTCTGTTTTACATCTTCCGCAGTTCTTTTGGTTTTAATTTACCGGAAGTTTGTAATTCAGGTCCTACAGCCTCTGTCCCAGTCTCTGCTGTCTCTCCCACCCCCACCCAGTGACACTGCACCTGCACAGCTCATGGACAGGTGTCGGCTTGCTGACCACACCCCTGATTCACTCCCATTGGCTGCAGGGGAACACAGACTCTCCTCCTATTGGTCTGGAGCTGCCGTCAATCAGCCGGGCACTATTGTCATGAGAGTGGTTGGCTCCTCCCTCTCTCTGCCCTGGGATGAGCTTCATCATTCACAGTGAATAGGGCAGTATCACAGAGCACAGGGGCTGGGGCTATTCAGCCCATTGGGGCTGTACTCTCTCTCTCTGGAGATGCTGCAAATCTGTCCCAAGTCCCCTCCCATGAGCCCATAGCCTCCCAAATCTTTCCTTAAAAAGTAAAATTCCAAGTCTGTTTCAGAATACCTGCTGAATCTGTGTCGTTCAGACTGTTCCAGATGCTCAGAACTTACTGAGTAAAATAGCGTTCACATTTTCACCTTGTATTATTTGCCAATTACTTGAAAATAGTTACTAAAAATTGTGACAGTGTTAACAATTCCTCTCTCTCTCTGTAAATTCAAGACCATGCAACCAAATCTGCACAAGATCGAAATCACTGCTTCACCTTCTCAGCTCCAAGGATAATTATCTGTGCTTCAGCTAGCTCTGCACAAAAGAGAGGAATGCATCTTAAATTATCAACATCAAAGAAACAGACCTTCGGTCCAATTCGTCCGTGCCAACGAGGAATCCTAAACTAATGGATTCCCATTTACCATCTATTGGCCTGTATCCATCAAATCCCTTCCTATTCATGTATCCAATTGGAAGCCTTTTAAATGTTGGGATTTTATCAGCCTCCACTACTTCATCTGGTAACTCCTCCCATACACACACCACACTCAGCTTGAAAACGTTGCCACTTAGATCCCTTTTAAATCTTTGCCCTCTAAACTTAAACCCATGTGCTCTAGTTTTGGACCCACCTAACCTGAGGAAATAGGACGCCAGCTGCTCACCTTATCCACGCCCCTCGTGATTTTATAAGTCTCCATGGAGACACCTCTCAGTCTTTGACTCACCTGAGAAAATAGCCCCAGCCTATTCAGCCTCTCCCTGTAGCCCAAATCCTCCAATCCTGGCAACGTTTTTGTAAATCTTGTCCAAACCTTTTCAAGTTTCACAACATCCTTCCGAGAACAGGGAAATTCAAACTGAAAACAGAATTCCAGAAGTGGCTTAACCAACATCCTGTCCAGCCACAATATGGCGTCCCAGTTTCTGTATTCAATGCATTGACCAATAACGGAGAGCGTTAATGGAGTCCCATTTGCCAGCGGTTCACCCTTATCCCTCTAAATCCTCCCTCTTCATGTACCAAATCAGATGCCTGATTCCAAGAACAGGGAGATTGGAACTGAAAACAGAATTCCAGAAGAGCTGTAATCAGTGCCCTGTCCAGCCACAATATGACGTCACAACAGCTGCATTCAATGCATTGACCAATAATGGGGAGCGTACCAAATGCTGCATTCACTACCCCGCCTCCCTGTGACTCTACTTTCAAGGAACTATGTACCTGCACTCCAAGGTCCCTTTGTTCAGCAACGCCCCTCAGGACTTTACCATTAAGTGTATAAGTCCTGCTCTGATTTGCCTTTTCAAAATACAACAGCTCACATTTATCTAAATTGAACTCCGTCTGCCATTCCTTGCTCCAATGGCCCATCTGATCAAGATCCTGTTGTATTCTGAGCTAACCTTCTTCACTGTCCATGACACCTCCAATTTTGGTGTCTTCTGTAAACCTATTGACCATACCTCATATATTCACATCCAAGTCATTTATTTAAGGGCCCAATATCCATCCTTGCAGCACATTGCTGCTCACAGACCTCCGGTCCGCAAAGCAACCCTCCATCATCCTCTGTCTCCTACTTTCAAGATAGTTTTGTAATGGCTTGCTCTCTCTGCATTCCATGTTATCTAACCCTGCTAACCAGTCTGCTTTGTGGAACATTGTTGAATGTCCATATCAACAGCATTCACCGCCTTCCTTATTCAATTTTTTCGTCACTTCAAAATACTCACTCAAGTTAGTGAGACCCAATTGTGCATGTACAAAGCCACATTGACTCTACCTGATCATTTCTGTCCCGCTGCGCCTTCCTTGTTCAGTCCACACCCTCCCACCAACCCACGCTCCACACACTTGACCCTCCCTTACCACCACGGGAGATGTAAAACATGCGGCCACACCTCCCTCTGACCTCTGTCCAAGACCCCAAAATGATCTTTTCACATCAGGCAGAGATTTGCCTGCACATCCCAAAACCTCATCTTCTGAATATGGGAAATTTAACATGGTTCATCCAACTAAACTACACATCTTTGGACTGTGGGAGCAAACTGGAACACCCGAAGGAAATCCTCACAGACACTGGGGAGAATGTGTCAACTCCAACACAGACAGTTGCCCGAGGCTGGAATCAAACCCAGGTCCCCGGTGCTGAGGAAGCAGCACAAACCACTGAGCCACAATACTGTGGGATCTTTGATGCTGATGAGCTGCCCCACTAATACCTCAGTCACTCACCCTGTCTTATTTCCTAAGAGGCAGTGATGATGGGGTGAAATCAGACAGTTAATTCAGAGACCCAGATAACGTTCTGGGGACAAGGGTTTGAATCCCATCACGGCAGATTTTGGAACGTGAATTCAATAAATATCTGGAAAAAATAATCTAGTGATGACAGGAATCCATTGTCAATTGTTGGAAAAACCAATGTGGCTCACTCATGACCTTTAGGGAAGGAAAATGCCATCCTTACCTGGTCTGGTCTGCATGGGACTCCAGACCTATAGCAACGCAGTTGACTCTTAACTGCCCTCTGGGTAAACGCAGCAATAAATGCTGGCCGAGCCAGTGACAGCCTCATCCTGTGAATGAATAAAGAAAACAGGTCAGGTTTTGTTCCTTTTCTCGTCGGTACATCCTACAAACTCAATCAGAAACGTTCTCGTACACACTGAACAAATACCTTTCCATCCAAGCCCTTAACACTACAGCACTCCGAGGCCATGTTGGTAAAGTTAAAACCACATATCATTGCATCCATATTATTCTTACAGATATCTGAGGTCTCCTGGTAAATTTGTGTCTCAATTCCCTGCTGACTATTGGGAGAGGGTCTATAACACAATTCCAGTAAGATGGTCATCCCTTTCTTATTTCTCAGTACCAACCAAATAACTTGCCTGGATGTACTCCCAGGAATATCCTTCCGAAGCCCAGCCATAATGTTATCCTTAATCAAAAACACCTCTCCCACTGCGCTGTTGGTCCCTTTCTATCCTTACTATAGCATCTATACCCTGGAACATTAATCTGCTAGTCCTATCCATCCCTGAGTGATGCCTCTGTAATTGCTGTAATATCCCAGTCACATGTTCAAAACCATACCCTGAGCCCACCTGCCTGACCTGTCAGGTCTCTTGCACTGAAATAAATGCAGTGTAACTGGTCCGTCCCACCTCATTCTGAGACTTGCTCTTGCCTGCCTTGACAGTCTGACCGGTGAACAGTACCAGCCTCAGACTCACCTCTTTTCTCACTATCGCTTTAGGTTTACCCCGACTCCCTCACTGGTTTAATGCCTCCCGAGTGGCACTAGCAAATCTCCCTGCTCATCAGGACCCCATGCTTTCCCCTTCCTATGCCATTGGTACCAATGTACAATGTCCTCCCACTGGTTATTCTCCCTTTTGAGAATATTCTGCTCCCTCTGTGAGACACTGGCACCAGGGCAGCACCACCCCATTCTGATGTCTCACTGTCAGCTGCAGAAATGGCAGACTGTGCCCCTGACTAGAGAGTCCCCCATCACTATCGATCGTGTGGAAATGGATATACCTCACATTATGTTAGAAGCCAGTCTCAGTACCAGTAACTTGGCTGTCAGTTCTGCATTCCCCTGAAAGTCTATTACCACCTACATTTTTCAAAACCGTGTACTTGTCTGAGATGGGGATAGCCAGTGGAGACTCCTGCAGTACCTACCTACCCCTCCTAGCTTTCCTGGAGGTAACCCATCTACCTGACTGTATCTGCAGTATCTTGCAATCCTGAGACGGCCACATATCACACCCCCCGGCTCCTGTTAACTCCTCACTGCCTTTAATCACTCCTCCACCAATCCATGCGTTCCAATAGGATTTGCAATCACACTTCCTGCAGACATAATCATCAGGATCATTGAGACTCTCCCTAATCTCCCACATCCGACAGGAACAGCACGCCACTCTACAACAGGCCATCTCTCCGCCTTAACAACCTACAGACCATGACAAAGACACAGTCTTACTTCTCAAAAAATACTGCCCGAGATTAGCAATGCTTACATTTTATATCTTAAACATTTAATCAAGAGACCCAAAGACATTAAAAAGAAATCCTCACCTTACTCACTATTGTAGATTTAATAAAATAAAACCGACTAAGATTGATATTTGAAGAGACTGAAACTCACTGAGCTGATCCCGGCTCTGAGTACTTCCAAGGGTGAGGTCTCTCTGAGGGCAGCTGTGAAATGTCACTGTTTCTCTTCTCTGCCCGCTCCATTTCCAGAGAGGTTTTTAACTTCACAGCAAGTCAGCTCAGAGAGGTCACTGCTTGGTTTTATTCACTGGGGGTTGCCTTTGCTGCCCAGGCCAGTATTTATTGGCCACCTTCACTTGTCTTGGAGAAAGTGGTGGTTAACCGCCTCCCTGAAATGCTGCAGTCCATGTACACCACAGTGATGTTTGGACAACAGTCCCCCTCTGGCCCCACAACCCTCCCTGTCTCTGTAATCCCCCTCCGCCTTCAGAAATTACATGTCCGTGGCATCAGATTTTTATTTAGATTCATTTTTGTTTAATAAACACCTCTTCCCCCCAAAAAAGTGAAATATTTCACCCCCAAACAAATTTCTGTTGATTAACCTTTTGGAGAGGCCGACACATGGACGTTGCACATTGTTCACGTAGAATGATGGAACTTTCTTTAAACATTGCTAAAAAGGGGAGGCAATGGCTTAATGGTATTCCTGCCAGATGAGTGACATGTGCAATGTTCCGAGGATTAGGGTTAGAATCCCAACATGGCTGTGCGGACATCAGAATCCAATACAATCTAGAGTGAAAAGGCAAATGATGACCATGAAACTATTGTCGATTGTCAGAAAATCCATCTGGTTCACTCATGTCCTGTAGGGAAGGAAACGGTCATCCTCACCTGGTCTGGCCTACATGTGACTCCAGACCCACAGCAATGTGGCTAGCTCTCAACTGCCCTCAGGAAAAATACATTAAACACTGTTAACAAATACTCCGCAGGAATCATTGAAAAACTGTCTGTTCCCTGAACTAAAACGGAGTTTCAGCTTCACCTTCTCCGTCTCCCCTCGCCCTGTTTACACCCAACTCCAAAACACACTCATTGAGCCAAGCAGCCCTCACAGTGTAGACCTGTCATTTTCATTGCCTGCTCACACCTACACTGCCCTCAGCCTCCTGTACTGTTCCAATGCATCTCAATGGGAGCTCAGGGACAGCATCTCATCTTTCAATGCAGCCCTTTGTAACCCCAGAGTCAACATGGACCTCAGCAGTTTCTGAATGAACAGACTGTTGTCAGAATCTGGAACGTTCCACCTGAAATGGTGCTGGAATTCGAGTCCAAAAGGACTTTTAATGGGAAGTTTGCAGTTAATTGAAAATATGAAGTTTACAGGTTAACATCATGAAGAGAGTGATTGTAAGATCTCTCAGATTTAGACCCAAAGAGACCAGGTGTAATTTGGATAAATCTGTGCTCCCTCTCAGGCCAATAGCTCCTTCCTCAGCTGCAGGGCCCACAACATAGCGCACACCCAAAGGGTGATCCAACCACGAATTTGTACATCTTCCTGCTTAACAAAAATATTGGAGATATTTTCCACAAACCTTTCTCCTTCCACATTTAAACGTCAATGATATTCAGATCCTGATGACTCCATTGACTGTAAAAACTTACTTTTGAGATCCCAGCCTCAATTATTCTGATTTAATATCCTATGAAATGAATTCACAAAACAAAACTCAGAGCCAGTGCAGGAAGAATACAAGACATATTTTTCTCTTGGTATGTGACTGATGTGTAAATGCCTCTCTTCAAATCGTACACCACCCCCCACCCCCCCCGATCCTAGAAAGAGGACATGTCCATGCCCCTCACTGTACCTTGCCCCCAATAAAGATGGCGGCCATATCCCAGGACCTGTCACCGCCTGAGGGCCGCAGCCATTTTCCCATCTGCTGCAAACACGGGAAAGAGTTTCTAATTCAGATTAATGACCCGCACAGAGTGTAATTAATACTTCCCAGGCTAAAGTGCCTCATTATCTCCTGTCTCCGAGGCCACTCTCCCCTTCCCTGTTTGCGTCCCCCACATTCACCAACGGCCGAGTCACGTGACACTGCACAGGCGGAGTTACTGGGGACGTGTCATCCCACTGGCCACGCCCCTCATTCACCCCCATTGTTTGGATGACCAGCTGGTTCCACTTTGTCCACCAGTCCCACCCCCTTTTCCTATTGGTCCGAAGCTGCCATCAATCAGCTGGACCCCATTGTGAGGTCAGTGGTGGGATCCTCCCCCTGCCTGAATCAAACCCGGAAGGTGGATGGATGGTGTCAATCAGGAACAACAAGCAGGAGGTGCTGGGAAAGCTCAGCAGGTCTGGCAGCATCTGGGAACAGGAATCTGTCCAGTGGCCCTTCCTCAGAACCAATGGGAGCTGGGAACATTAGAATCCTGACAGTGTGGAAACAGGCCATTCGGCCCAAAGGTTCCACAGCGTCCCTCCGAGGGGTATCCCACCCAGACCCATTCCCCTACCCTATTACTGTATATTTCTCCTGACTAATGCACCTAACCTACACATCCCTGAGCATTATGGGAAATTTAGCTTGGCCAATTCAACTAACCTGCAGATCTTTGTACTGCAGGAGATAGGGGTTAAAGAGTAAATAATAGGCAGGTACAGAACCCAAAGAGAGACTGGAACATTTGGAAAGACAAAAGGAGTGGATTACAATCTGACTGGGAGGGTGCATAGCTGTTAATGGAGGGGACAGGAACCTGTGTCTGGCTGCGTCTCAGTGGAGGTGGTGGAAATGGCGACTGATGATCTACGTTCTGCTGCAAAAACAGACCCTGAGCTTCCAGCTGCCTGTCACTTTAACACATAAGCCTGTTCCCTGGCCAACATCTCTGTCTCATGCTTACTGCAGTGTTCCAGCGAGGCCAGAACATACCAAATGGCCCATATTTCAAGGACTGCAATTTCCCCTCCCATGTGGTCAATACCATCCACTATATCTCCTCCACTTCCCACACCTCTGCCTTTCAAACCCACACCTCCAACTGCAACAAGGATAGAACCACTGCCCCCCCCCCCCCCCCCCCAAAGTCCTTACCTTCCACCCAGATACAACACATCATCCCCTGCCATTTCCACCACCTACAATCAGACCACACCACCAGATTCTTAAGGGGTTTGACAGAATAAATACTGATGTGTCTGAGGGTAAATACTGAGAGGGGAGTCTGAAACCAGATTCTGAGTCAGTCACAGAATCAAGGGTTCTGTTTCGGATTCATCAAGTTTAAGGCAACACAGACACGGGTAAGGGGCTTCAGTAGCAATGGAGCTGGGGTGAGGAGGAGACAAGCAACGTTCAAGAGATTGGAATTCCTGGTGTTTGGGATTGTGTAGATGTCTGATCAGAAGGTCAGCTTCGCGTCAGATATAACTGCAATACTGTGAAGAGTGTAGTTCCCAGCAAGAGGGAGAGGCTCAGCAGTCAGGGAAAGAAATTTGTCACGCAACAGGTTTAACCATTACAATGCTTCATTGGAGGAAACTGCACCTAATCGAGTAGTGGGAATGTGGTAAGCAGTTTGATAACTGAGTAACAGTGGAGTAATGGAGAGGGATGACGGGGAGGGAGAGCTGGGCATCGTCAGTGTACATGTGAAACCCAACATGGTGCTTTTGCACAATGTCACCTCCTGGCTGTGTGTACGTGAGATACAGAAGGGACCAAGGATAGATCCAGGAGGGACACCAAATGCAAGGAATTCAAAAAGGAAAGGGAGAGTGGAAATGGAGCAGGATTTTGGGAGAGAAGGACATAATCAGAAAAGACTGAACAAGGAACAATATCTGTGAATCGGTGAGGGGGACTGATGAGGAGGAGGAGGAAAAAAAAAAGAGTTGGAAAGTCTATGGTTTAATGAGATTAGGGTGAGGGGCTGCAGATCAGATTATCTCAGTCTTACTGACAGAGAAACTCCATGTGCTCCAAACTCTTGTTGTTGGAGGGAAGGATGGAGGAGACAGGATGATGGACAGTGTTTCACAAAGAAACAAAACCTGGGTAAGTGATATTTAAAGTGAGTGAACAAACCTAATGTATTTAACTTTTATTCAAAATATTAAAACAAACGACTGAAGTCCTAGTTCGAATCCCAACTTGGCAGATGGCGGAATCTGAATTCAAGAAAAAAATAACCGGAATTAGGAATCTCCTAATCTCCATGGAACGATTGTCAATGGCGAAAAAAATCCTGCCAACCCGACAGTGGCCCAGCCAGCTACTCACTGTATTAATCACTGCAAAGTCTCAACAAAGGAATGAAACTAGATGGACCACTCGGCATCTAACAGGGCACCAGAAAATACAACCACAGAATCAGCCATCTCGATGGTGCAATGTCCTCCAGACTAACATATGGAGTTTGGTGTCAAAATGTGCAGAGCTGTCTCACAGACCAATCAAGGAACAGCCTGACATACTCATACTCATGAAATCAACCCTTACAGACAATGACCAGATACCACCATCACCATCCCTAGATATTGAGAGTGTTGTGATGGAAAGCACAACAGGTCAGGCAGCATCCGAGGAGAAGGAGAATTGATGTTTTGAGCCTAAGCCCTTCATCAGCCTGACCTGCTGTGCTTTTCCAGCACCACACTCTCGACTCTGATCTCCAGCATCTGCAGTCTTCACTTTCTCCTGAAATCTCTGGATATGTCCTGTCCCACCAGCAGGACAGACCAGGCAGAGGTGGTGGCACAGACAGGGAGGATTTGCCCTGGGAGTACTCAGCATTGACTCCGGACACCAGGAAGTCTCATGGCTCCTGCTGATTACCACGCTCCGTCCTCCCTTGGCTGATGAATCACTTCTCCTTCATGTTGAACAACATTTGGAGGAAGCACTGAGGAAGTAAAATGGTGTCAAACGTACTCTGGGTACAGGATTTCAATGTCCACAATCGAGACTAGCTCTGCAACAGAATTACTGACTGAGCTGGTCAGGTCCTAAAGGACACAGCTGCTCAACTGAGTCTGCAGCAGGTGGTGAGGGAACCAAGAGGGAAAAACATACTTTATCTCATTGTTATGAATTGACCAGCTGCAGATACATCTGTCCATGACAGTATCGGTAAGAGCGACCATCACACATTCCTTTTGGAGACACAAGTCTTGGCTTAAAGTTAAGAAAAACTTCCATTGTGTTGAGTGACACTATCACTGTTCTAAATGGGACAGAGTTTGAAGAGATGTAGGATCTCAAATTGGATCTCTCTGAGGTACTGCGGGACATCAACAGCAGCAGAACTGTACTCCAGCACAATCTGTAATCTCATGGGTTTGTACATCCCGCACTCACCCATCACAATGGACAGGAAAGGAGGGCATGCCATGAGCAGCACCAGGCATACCTAAAATTGAAGTGCCAACCTGGTGAAGCTACCAACCAGGACCATCTGCATTTCAAACAGCATCAGCAGCAAGCAACAGAGCTAAGTGATTCCACAACCAATAGATCAGATCAGAACTCTGCAGTTCTGCCACACCCAGTTGTTTAATTGTCCATCACCGTTCACAACTCATTGGAGGAAGCATCACTGATATCCCCATCCTTATATGTGAGGCTCCTCCAGCAGTACAAGCACCAGATAAGATAACAGCATTTGCAGCAATCTGCAGCCAGAAGTGCAAAGTGGGATGAACCATCTCAGCCTTCTCTAGTGGTTTCTAACATCACAGACGTGAGTTTTAAGCCAATTCTATTCAGTTTGAATAACATCAAGAAGTGGTTAAGTAGTGCAAAGGCTACGGGCCCTGCCAATAATATGGATAGCTTGTGCTCCAGAACTTGCCACCCACCGAGCCACGTACCGCTCCAGCACTGGCATCTACCCGACAATGTGGAACATTGCCCTGGCATGTTCAACACAAAAACACAGGACAATCCAACCCAGGCAATTTCCACCTCTCAGTCCACACTCGATCAGCAGTAAAGTGATGGAAGTAGTCATCAACAGGGCTATCAAGCAGCAGCTTCTAGGCAACAGCCAGCTAAGTGACACTCATTTTAGGCTCCACCAGGGCCAGTCAGCTCCCGATTGTGTTACCGCCCTGATTCACAACCTGACAACCAGCTGAATCCCAGAGGTGAGGTGAGAGTGATAACTCAGTCCCACTCCAACACCACTATTTCTAGCTGATTCCACCCTTGTCTCAGCTCATATACTTTCATCCACCTTGCGTTATCTCCAGACTTCATTATCCAAACACACTCCTGGCCAGCTTCCCACATTCAACCTCCCTGTTGTTATAAGTGAATTTCTGTCTAGGCTTTCTGAATCTCCGGAGAATAGTTCCTGACACTTGGCTAACTATTCTAACTCTAGGGATCTGATTCAGAACAACCGGGTCCTGCCTCCGAACTCTGCCAACCGCGGACTGTCCTTTAACCCTTGTGTCAAGGGAGACTGTCCGCAAGGTTAAGTTCAAAAAGGCGAACTCCAAGTTGACTGGTATCAGCCCTTATCCCCACTGGCTGTCACTTTTCCCGTGGCAAATCGAAATACTGCGAGACACACACAAACGGAGCAACAGATGTTTATTCATTCTTCGAAGATTGGGCGAGTTCCAAAAGGGACTTCGGAAGTCGCAACGGGAGATTTTACAGCACTAATACTTATACATTATTTTTCCATTCAAATACATTGGTGATAATTTCATTGGTTTAAACATCTCACGCTATGGATTTTTCTTACATTAAAAATCATTAATGACAATTCCATTGGTTAAAGCATTTCACGCTTTTCTCTGCCAATTTCTTTAATTAAAATGTTATATTATTTTACAATTTCTGCTACTAGTTATAACATTTATTGATGTCATGAAAAGAGCTTTCATTGTATTTTGCCCTCTGTGTCTAACTGAAGCATTCCTTGGTTTCTTGCCCAAGGTTACCATGTTCCTGGCATAACAGAGGTGACTTCTAGTTCATGCTTCATTATGGCCTAGTCGATCATTAGTTTCATAATTTAGCTTTTATTCATTAAACCTCAGTTTTAGTACAGTGTGTATGTGTGTGTGTGTTATGTGTGAGGTGTGTGTGTGTGTGTGTGTGTGTGTGAGAGTGAGTGTGTGTGTAGGGGTTATGTGTGAGGTGTGTGTGTGTGTGTGTGTGTGTGTGAATGCATGAAACTGCAGAAATTACATTAACCATATCACTGTCATCTCAAGAAAGTCCAAATCTCTGCTTGTTGATTCGTCAAAAGGCTCCTAATTATAATCAACAGCATACAGCCATAGAGATGTACAGCATGGAAACAGACCCTTCGGTCCAACCCGTCCATGCCGACCAGATACCCCAACCCAATCTAGTCTCACCTGCCAGCACCTGGCCAATATCCCTCAATTTAAAATTCTCACAGTTGATTTAATTCCTGGCTGTGATCATCCCTAGCTCCCTGCACCACACACACTTTGAGACCTCGACAACCCATTTTCTTCGGGACTCCCAACCATTTGTTAATTCATTACTTCAACTGTGTGGCTGTTTCTACAGTTGCTGAAGCAGAATGGTCTGACATTCGCAGCCAAAACCTCACAGGTCTGCTTGCCACCTTTAAGACATCCCTCAAAACCTGCTTTTTGGCAATGCTTTTGGTCACCTGACCTAATATCTCCATCTCTGCCCTTATGTCTAAAGTTCTCAATCGTATTTTTGTGAAATTATAAGCAGGATAATAAAACTACAAACTGTTCCTGATTTGGACATTATTTTCAAATCATCACTGTTGCTGAATGAATAATCTGTAATGCCACTTACCCAACCACATTGTGGGAGCACCTTCACCACACAAACTGCAGCTGTACAAGAAAGTCAAACATCACCCTCTCCACAAGCAACAGGACTTTGGCATCAATCACTTGTATCTGTGGAAGAAGAAACACAGTTAATGTTTCAGGGAGTGCAAAATGGATTATAGGGAATGAATTTGGTGCAGAATTTGATAGTCAGAAATTGAAGGAAAATACACTTGCTCGTTGGAAAAAAGAATTCTTGACTGTCAAAACTATTCAAAAAAAGTAATGTAATGATAGAACAGCACGTGGTCAGGGGCTTGGCCAGTGAAAAATTCATTGACAAAGGATCTATAAAAGTAATAATACAGTATAAAACAGACCAAAAATACACCCATGGTTCGACAGTGAGGAAGCTAGACATTGACAAACTGGTCCTGAGGGAGCCCAGAGGTGAATCAGAGCAGGATTGGCTGCTGTCATCACAATGACACTATACCAGAGAAAGGCTGCACATGCGCCTGGCTGCACCGTGCCCCCTTACAAAGATGGCGGCTCCGCACGTGTCCAGTGAATCGCGGTCCGGAATAAAGATGGCGGCCTCACTCAGACCTGCAGCCGCTGAGGCAATTCTCCATTTACTGCAAACACGGGACTGGGACGTTCAAATTTGTGTTTTCCGACATGCACAATTTGTTTGTAAAACCTCTCCGCTCATAGCAACACAGTTTTTCTCCCGTTTCCCTGTTTATTTCTTTCCTTACCGTATCCTTTCTCTCCATAACTTCCCGAGTATTCATTACAGCGACTCTGCGCCGCGCTCGATGGTGATCACATGGCTTACTTTAGCTCCGCCCTACATTCACAGTGATTGGTTGGAGGACCAACCGTCCGCTAGGTCCTCCAATTCCGCCCACTGTCCTTTCATTGGTCCGGTGCTGACATCAATCACCCGGGGTCCCTCTGTTGGCTGGAGCATGCGCAGTGTGTCCTGCTGTTGCCGCTATGTTGGGTTATGTTCCTGCGGATAAGAATGAGCTCTGCAGTAGATTTCCTTTATTCATGGAGGGCATTGCCTTCCTATTCATGACTGTATAGCTGTGACTGATGAATCACTGCCATCTGAATCAGTACAGAAACACCCCATTTTCACAACATCTGAGATCTTTAGCACATTGTATCACGCTCTTCTTTGGAGACAAAAAAAACATGAAACGGAGCCTCAAGGAATCGGAGCAGGAGTAGGCAATTCATCTCTTTCAGCTTGTTCCCCCATTGTGTCAGATAATGGCTGGGCCAACCCAGACCTCAACACCTCTTCTAGGCTTGATCCACATAGTCCTCAACTGCTCAATATTTCAAAAATCCGTCTGCCCTCTTTTAAAATAATTTGAGATAGAATCATAGATTCCCTACTGTGTGGAAACAGGCCCTTCACAGCCCAACAAATCAGAACAACCCTCCGAAGAGTAACCCAACCATTTCCCTCCCACATTTAACTTTCACAATTGTTTGGGGGAGAAAATTCTAGCCATTCACCGCGAGAAAAAAAATCTTTACATTTTTTTAAAATGAATGTGCCCTTATGTAATGTCCCCTGGTTTGAGACTTCACTGGTGCTGGAAGATTTGGTCAACATCTACCCTATCAAGCTCCTCAGAATCTGGTTTCCATAAAATCCCCCCTGCTTATCTATTCTTGATAGGTCAATCCTTTTGTCTACAAAGCAGCTAAGTGACTCTTTTTTGAATGGTCTCCAATGTTGGTTTATCCTTTATTAAATATGGGAGCTTACATTGTACACAGCACTGCAAGTGAGGACTCAGCAACAGCCAGTGTGGTTAACCAATCCTCAATCCATGCTAATACATTACCCCGATACCATGAGCAATTAACTTTTATATAGCACCTTATCATTTGCATTTTTAAATTCCAAATACAGAACATCATTGGATTGCCCTTTATCAGCCCTAGTTGTTATCTCCTCAATGAACTGTCGTAAATTTGTCAAATATAGTTTCTCTTTCACAAAACCCAGTCTGCCATGTTTAATGATAAGCTTTTCTAAATGTCCTGCATTTTCATACTTTAATATTTCACTCTGTAGGTTCTTTAAGTAGATTTGCTACGTATGATTCCCCTCTCTTAAATCCATGCGGACTCTGTTCAATCCTGTCACTGTTCAGTAAGAAACTTGACTGTACTCCAATCTAGTTAATAAATGTATCTGTATTTATTTTAAAAAATTGATTACTTATAAATGCTGGACCCATGCAATATCAATTAATTAGTGACTCTGAATTTGGGTTATAATGTTTTTTTTTGTTAATCCCTCTTCGTACTGTGTTATGCAGGCAGCACCAAGTGATCACTCTTAATTGTGAGTAACTTTGAAAATAATATATTTTAAAAATGACATCCCAAAATGCTGCCTCATTATTGTGCAAGGAGGATTTTGCATTCAATAGTTTGCAGATAAAATTGAACATATTTTTGCTGCAATTTGGCCAGACTGCAGGTTATACCAAAGTGGCAACTCTGTTGTCAAATTCTTACTTGACACTGCCCAAGGCGATACTGATGGGACTTCGCTTTGCCATTCTTGTTCACCAGCTTTATTTCCAGGTTTAATCGTATAATCATTCTAGAGCTTGTAATTTTAGACAACTTCTCTTTTAGGTACATATGCAAATATCATACTGAAATGTTGCACTGAATGGTATCAAATCTGAAATTAGTCTCTAATCTGATAGTAACATGTTCTGACGCTTCTACGTATGTATTGGCATAAGTCTATGCCAGTTATTTTTCTGAAGCCTGTGATTCCTGATGAAGGGCTTATGCCCGAAACATCAACTCTCCTACTTCTCGGATGCTGCCTGACTTGCTTTGCTTTTCCAGCATGACACTTTTCGACTCTGATGTCCAGCTTCTTTGGTCGTCACTTTCTCCTTTGAGTAGATTAAACCAAGAATAATTTTTGTTGGTCAAAGTGCAATAGGAACCAATTCATGAAATTCAGATATCTCACATTTACCTGAACTACATGAAGACTAAGACATTACTAAATTATTGTCAGTAATGGAAACTGTGCTGACAAACTTGTGCAGTATCAGTGCCTCACCTTTAGAGTGTTCCCCGATATCATGCAGCTGCAGTATTTTATTTTTCACTCAGCTATATGTTTTTCTCACTTGTTTCTTTGTGAAAGATTACAAAATTAACTTGGATGAATGAACTTATGATTTCTTTAACCAATGTTGGGAGAAAAAAAATTCTGTATTTCAAGTGCTGATACAGTAAAATAAACTGATAATCAGCAGAAAGGGTTTAAGATGGATATGGAAAAAATGCTGGCAAATGGGACTAGATTAATTTTGGATATTTGGTCAGCATGGGCAAGTTGGACTGAAGGATCTGATTTTGTGTTAGACAACTGTGACTTCATTCTCTCAATTAAGCAAGAAAAGGTTAGCATTTTACTCCCACTGAATCATTGCTCTATAAAAGGTAACAAGCTTTTTATCTGTTCTGGCACTGAATATATGGAAGTCAATTCTGAAGGAAAAAATCCTCGTAGGTAATGTTCCCACATATGTGGAGTAATTGCTTCTGGTCACTCTTCAGGCTATAAAGGCGAGGAAAGAAATGAGTTGGCCAAAGTTAGCAACATCATTTGGCTGGACTCTGCTCATTGGGGAAAATTGCAGGATCTGTAGCAGGAACATGTTTCAGAATGTGTGCAATAAACCTGGACATGGTTATTTTTTTCACAGAGCTTGTGACGTGACTGGAGCAACAATGAAGCTCGTATTGTTTTTTTAAATTTCCGAGCTTGCCAAATTATTGTTGGTAAATGCAGGTGACTTTATCAAAGCACATTTCACACTCCCCAGCTAGGAATTTGGTCCCAATTCTGTCAGTCCATCCATTCCTATGGATAAGAGGTATTTTAAATGTGAGCACTCCATTTAACTATTTGAATTGAATACTTCAGTGGTTATGTCCTCTTGGATTCTTAATTTCAAATTACTCAGTGATTTTTGTCCCCCCTGAACTTGCCAAGCACTGGGCAGCTCTGGAATATTCCAAATATTTACGATAGATGCATTCACACTATTGAAGGCAACCTGGCAGATTTGAATACCATTCAGGTAGTCAACAACAATACATAAGTAACTTTATGAATTGCTTACTGTACACCAACAATACAAGCCAAGTACTACTGAAACCACAGATTCTCTCCCAAGGATTCCCAAGTCTAAACTGTGCATTCCAGATATGCTCACTGTCACCATCTGGGAGGAGTCTCCCAAAGTGCTCCCAAAATTTAGAAAGCACACACACACTGCCCTCCAAAGCTAAATCTGCTGTCACAGGCTTCACTCTTATTGCATACAGTGACATTTATTGTCCAGTTTTTTAACGTGACATGATTTTACAAACAATTTGTAGAAGTGAATAGAAAGTGTGATATTCGCTTGACCTTTGGCTCTAAGTATCAGACTGAACTGAACCTTTAGCAAGATGTGGGATCTTTCCCACAAACTTTGTTTAAACAAGCAAAGATTATGCTGAGATTTAAATGTTTAATCAGGTTTAAGAAAAATCCTTCCAAAAAAATTGAGAGTTTGACTTCAATTCCTTTAAAGAGACATGCTCTTGGCCTTCAATTTTGTGACATGTGATCATTCTTTGGTAAAAGGTGGCTGTGTGCAACACTGCAGGATGTTGTGCTGAAGTACCTCATTGGGTGGATGAGCTTTATTACTGGTGTAACTTGGCTAATTTTGGATTGGAATGTTACTTTGAGTTAAATCTTGTTTTTAAACTGAGGCGTGCTAATGTAACTCAAGTGTGGACACTATGCTCATGTTCGCAATGAAGCTTTCACTTTTGCAGATTAGTATTTTCTGATCTGTTTTGTAAATAAAGTTCAAAATAAAAAGCACAATGTTGGAGAACTGCAGGTCCAGCAGCATCTCTGAGGGGAATAAAACATTGTAAGTTCAAAGTCTCATGATCTTTTTTCCGTTCAGACGAAGAGTCAGTGAAATTGAAATGTAACTTTTTTTTCTCTTCATCGATACCCTCAGAACTGCTAAGTTTCTCCAGCACTTTGTTTCTGGGGTTTAGATCTCCAGCAGTTTATTGTTTTGTTATAGATCCTATGATTTGACCTGGGGAGCAAGCAGCAGCAACTGTGATCAACTAGGATAAAACTCTCCAACCATGGAAAGAAAAACAGTTCTTTATACTTTGCATTTCTTATTTACAGTCGTGTTTTGCAATTAAGCTAAGTGCAAGAAGGCATACCACCTGCCTTGTCTCAAACTTGCTACTCATCTTTGAGGACTAATCTGTCAGAATTGTTTTTGCTCACTTCCTTTGAGATCACAGTCCACAAGTGTCCCAGTTCCAGTTCCTGGGCCGGGCTTGGTTACCACATTGCAGTGGGGTGGGGAGCTTTGTGTCAGTTTGAAGTTTTTGTTAACAGCAACATTGCAGGTTGAAGTTGATGGTTTTGACTAATATTGCGTCATCAAACTTGGAGGAAATCCTTCCGAGTGTATTGATTAACTGGACTGAGGCTGTTTACATGCAGTCCTGTTATAGTGCTGTCATATTCTCAGTTAAGAATCACATAACACCAGGTTGTAGTCCAACAGGTTTAATTGGAAGCACACTAGCTATCAAAGCGCTGCTCCTTCATCAGGTGATTGTGGAGGGCACAATTCTAAGGCACAGAATTAATAGCAAAAATATACATTGTGATGAAACTGAAATTATACAATTAAAAAAACCTTGATTATCTGTTGAGTCTTTCATCAGTTCGAATACCATGATAGTTTAACTTCTTTCATATGTAGATCACAAAACCTGTTTTTAAAATTGCATTCCTGACAGTGGCCCACCCAATCACTCATTGTATTAATCAGTGCACAGTCTCAAAGGAATGAAACTGGCTGGACCACATTACATCAACCAATGCACTGGAAAATACAACACCACAATCAACCCTCTTGACACTGCAACTTCTGCCTCACTGTGGGACAAAAACAGCAGCAGAACTGTACTCCAGCCCAATCTGAAATCTCATGGCCTGGTATATCCCCCACTCAACCAATAACATCAAGCCAGGTGATCAGCCCTGGTTCAATGGAGAATACAGGACGTGCCAGGAGCAGTACCAGGCATTCATAAAATTGAGGTGCCAACCTGGTGCAGCTACCATACCTGCAAGCCAAACAGTGCAGGCAACACCAAATAGAATCATGTGATCCCACAACCAATGGATCAGATGGGACCTCTGCATTTCTGCCACACCTAGTCAGGAATGGTGATGGACAATTAAACGACTCACTGCAAGCAGCATCATAGATATCCCCATCCCTACAGACAGAAGGGTCTCAATCATCCATGCAACACGTAAGACAACAGCATTCGCAGCAATCTTTAGACAGCAGTGCCAAGTGAATGAGCTTCCCCATTGGTCCCTGACACAGATGTGAATCGAATTGGTTGAAAACTCATTTCAAATCAGATCAAGAAATGGACAAATAGTGTAAAGGCTCTGGGCCCTGCCAACATTGTGGCAATAATACTGATGGCTGTGCTCCAGAATTTGCTGCCCACCAAGACAAGTACTGCTCCAGCACTGGCATAATATTCTCCATCAGTGACCTTTTGTCAAAAGTTCTCAATAATGTTTTTGTGAAATTAAAAACATATTGATTTTTACTGGTATCTTCTACTCTTCACTATCGCTGAGTGAATTATCTGTTATGTCTCTTACCCAACCACGCTGTGGGAGCACCTTCACGATACAAACTGCAGCAGTACAAGAAGTCAAACATTACCCTCTCCACAGGCACCAGGGCTTTGGTCTTGATCACTGGTATCTGTGGAAGGAGAAATACACACAATGTTTCAGGGAGTGCAAAATGAATTATAGGGAATGAAAATGGTGCAGATTTTGGCTGTCAGAAATAGAAGGAAAATCCACTCGCTTATTGGAAAAAAGAATTCTTGACTGTCAAAGATATTGTGGAAAAAAACCTGATAGTGAGAAGCATATGGTCACGAGTTGGGCAGCAGTAGACAATTCATTTACAAAAGGGTCTGTGAACGTAATAGTAAAATACTAAACAGAGCAAAAATACACACGAAAGACTGAGGAAGCTAGATAAATGAACAAGTGGACATCAAGAAGATCAGAGGAGAATCAGAATAGTGTTCACTTTTATGATCCCACACTCAGAGTTGACTAGCACCGAAACAGACTCTTTAGTCCAACCGTCTATGCCAACCAGATATTCTAACATAATCTATTCCCATTTGCCAGCACTTGGCCGACATCCCTCTGAACCCTTCCTATTCAAATGCTTTTTAAATGTTACAATTTTAGTTGCCCTTTAAGCCCCTTTTGAATTTTCCTCTCTTACCCTAAACCTATACCTCTCGTTCTGGGCTCCACGAACCCAAGTTAAACACCTCGTCTATTTACACTATCCATGCCCCTCATTATTTTATAAACCTCTATAACATCACACCTCAGCCTATGACACTCCAGGGAAAATGGAACCAGCCTATTATGCCTCTCCCTGTGACTTAAATCCTCCAACTCGCAACATCCTTGAAAATCTATTCTCAAACCTTCCATGTTTCAATTCCTCCTTCTGATAGGAGGGAGACCAGAATTGTAAACAATATTTCAAAAGTGGCCTAACTAATGTCCTGTCCAGCTCCGTTACTCAATGGAGGAATAAAGGAAAGCATACTAAACAACTTCTTCACTATTCTATCGACTTTCAAGGAGCTATGAACCTGCATTCCAAGGTCTCTTTGTTCAGCAAGAATCTCCAAAACCTTACAATTCAGTGTGTGAGTCTTGCTCTGATTTGCTTTTCTAAAATGCAAAACCTCACATTTATCTAAATTAAACCCTATCTGCCACTCCCCAGCCCATAGACCAATCTGATCAATATCCCATTGTACTCCGAGATATCCTTCTTTACTGTCCACAATACCTCCAATTTTGGTGTCATCTGCAAACTTACTAACTGTACCGCCTCTCTTCACATCAAAATGTTTTTAATGAATGACGAGACATATCCAGAATAAAAAGCATCCATTTCTCTGGGTTTGAATGAGCTCTGTGTAAATCCTGCCCTATGACTCTTTATCAGGGAGAGCTGCACATACTCCCCTCTGAACTTTGCCCCCTACAAAGATGGCGGCTGCACGTATCCAGTGAATCGTTGCCCCGAATAAAGATGGCAACGCCCACTCGGGCGGGATCGCTCACTGAAGCATTTGCTGCAAATATGGGTCTGAGTTTCAAATTTGTATTTTCCGATATGCACCAAATGAATGTAAAACCTCTCAGCCCAGACCGACACCATTTCCCTCCCGCTTCCTGCTGTTTATTTGTTTCCTTACCGACAGCTCTTCAGCCACACGTCCTGAACACGCTCGCCGACGGCGAGGATGATCACGTGGTATAGTCTAGTCCCACCCCCTCATTTACTCTGATTGGTCGGAGGACCAGGTCTTCCAGCTCAGCCCCCGCCTTTCCATTGGTCCGCCGCTGACATCAATAACCTGGGACCCATTGTTGTTGGAGCATGCGCACTGTTTTGTGGCTTTTGCTGCTGTTCATAATTTACGAGAGGGACAATGTTAAAAATCACACAACCACCTGATGAAAAAGCAACGAAGCTCCTGCTTCCAAATAAACCTGTTGGACTCTAAAGTGGTGTTCACTGAATTTTAATTTTATCCATCCTAATCCAACACCAGCACCTCCAAGTCACGAGTGAGGGAGGAACGCATAATATAAGAACAAAAGAACTAGGAAGAGGAGAAGGCCATCCTGTCCTTCGAGCCTGCTCTGCCATTCATCAAAATCATTTCCTGGACGCAGAACCATTTAGCCGCATTCTCACCGTATCCCTCCATTAAATATTTCTTTTTTTAAAAAGAAATCTACCTTAGCTTTAAAAACGTTTATTGAACTAGCATCAACTACCTCCCTGTGCAATGAATTCCATAGAGGTTAAGAAGTTCCTTCTCAAATCCGTCCTCAATTTGTTGCCTCTAGTCTTGAGGTGAGGCTCTCTTGTCCTAGCTTCACCTGCCAGTGGAAACATCTTTCTACTTTTATTTTATCCATTCCATGCATTATTTTATATGTTTCCATTCTTCTAAATTACAATGAATATAATCCTGTGGGATATAGGTAAAACAGCGTTACTTATGCAAGTATAATGGAGTACTAACTTTAGTGTATAATTGTGGGATATAGGTAAATGATTACTAACTTTATTGTATAATTGTGGTTAGATTAGATTACTTATAGTGTGGAAACAGGACCTTCGGCCCAACAAGTCCACACTGACCTGCCGAAGCATATACCACCCAGACCCATACTTCTACATTTACCCCTTCATCTAACAATACGGGCAATTTAGCATGGCCAATTCATCTAACCTGCACATTTTTGGATTATGGGAGGAAACCAGAGCGCCCGGAGGAAACCCACGCAGACACAGGGGAATGTGCAAACTCCACATGGAGAGTCGCCTGAGCCGAGAATTGAACCCGGGTATCTGGTGCTGTGAGGCAGCAGTGCTAACCACTGTGACACCGTGCTGCCCAAATTGATACTAACTTTAGTGCATAATTATTCTAGCAAATAATTTCTTCCATCATGATAGTTTAGTAATTTACAGTCTCAGCAAAAGAGCTGAAGCACAAACTAGGCAAGAAAAGACACATTGTTAAAATGTATATTCAGGAATGGAATCTACCGATGAACAATGGAAGATGTTACAAGCAAACAGATAAAGTGAAAAGAACATCAAGATCCAAGTTTAGCAAAATCTCCCTTATGTCAGCACTTACAGAGTGGAGGGTCGCAACTTGGAGAAGGGGGCAAGCAATAATGGTGGAGCTCAGCTGGGTAGTGGCAGAACGCAATAAAGGAGTTTGATAGGTATGAAGACCTATGAGGTAAACAGGGAGTACGGAAAATTAAAACTGTATAAATTGTAAAGCAATCCCTGAATGTGTGCGCCCACTGGTCACCTCTTCTTGCAAGCAGGTTCCAATAAGATTCACTGCTTCAGATTTTAACTCGGACTGAAATATACTATACTGTGAGTTTTATTTCTCACAATCCCAATCTACTCAGTCTCTGATAAGCCAAATCCCTCAACTCTGGAATCAACCTACTTAACCTCCTCTACACCCCCTCTTGTGCCAGTACATCCTTTCTCAACTCAGGAGATAAAAACTACATGCAGTACTCCAGGTGTGGCCTCACCAGCACCCAATACAGCTGGAACATAATCTCTGCTTTTAATCACAACCCCTTCAGCAATGAAGGACAAATTCCATTTGCGTTCTGAATTGATTGTTGTACCTGGTGACCAACCTTCATGCAGAAGGATACCCAGGTGCCTCTGCATAACAAATGGTGCAACTTTTTAAAATTCAAGTAATAATCTCTTTTGTGATGTTACTCCAACCAAACAGTATGACTTTACATTTATGAACATTGTATTCCATTTGCCAGACCATTGCACACTCACTCAATGTATCTTTGTTCCTCTGCAAAGTTTCACAGTCCTCCACACACTTTGTTCTGCTGCTCGTCGTAGTCTCATATCCAAACTTTGACAACCTACATGTTGTCCCCAACTCTAAATCATCTGTATCAGTTGTGAATATTTGCAGTCCCACCACTGATCCCAGAAGCACACTGTTGGTCACTGATTGCCAGCAAGAATAATATTCATTTATCCCCACACTTTGCTTCGTGTTCGTTAACCAATCTCCTATCCATGCCAGTACTGTCCCCCTACCGCCATGCACCATATTATGCAACAGCCTCAACTCAGAACCTTATTGAAGCCCTTTTGGAAATCCCGGTAAACCACATCCACTGGGTCCCCATTGTCCACCTTGCTCGTAATGTCTTCACAGAATTCTGAAAGATTTGTCAAGCATGACCTGCCCTTCATGAACCCATGCTGTGTCTGTCTAATGGGATAATTTCTACCGAGATTCCCTGCTATTTCCTCCTTGATAATAGACCCAAACATGTTTCCCACTACAGAGAGTAAGCCAACTGGTGTATAATTCCCCATCTTTTGACCACCTCCGTTTTAAACCAGTGGCGTCACTTTTGATGCTTTCCAATCTGCTGGGACTGCCACAGAGTCCAGTGAAGTTTGGAAAAATACTGCCAGTGCATTTGCTATTTCTCTTGGCATCTCTGTTATTACCCTGGGATGGATTCCGTCAGGGTCAGGAGACTTTACTATCATTAGAACAATTATCTCGAATAGTCCAACACTAGCTGTTCCATAATAATGATAGTTTCCAAATCTACACCTTCCATTGTCTCTTTGTTAATTACTGGCAAGAGATGAGTATCCTCCACTGTGATATCCCATAAATAAATGCTCCTTCTCATTTATATTTCTTTATAACTCTTCTGTGGCTTTCTGTTGACTTTCAAAGTTTTCCCAGTTCTAGTTTCATGCTGTTTTTGGCCGCTTTGTATGCCTTCTCTTTCAATTTGATCATTTTCCTTAGATACCCATCGCAGAGTATCCCTTTTCTTACAGTCCTTCCTTTTCACTGGAATATACCTTTACTGAGCACTTTGTAAAATGTCTTTGAAAATCTTCCACTGCTCATGAACTGTCCCACCAGAAAATCTTTGTTTTTGGTCTGCTTTATCCAGGTTCTCCCTCATTCTATTGTAGTTCCCCGTGTTCAATCACAGGACCCAGGTATTAGATTTTACCTTCACATTTGCCATATGCATTTTAAATTCAACCATACCGTGATCACTTCTTCCAAGAGGATCCCTAACTCTGAAGTTATTAATTATTCCTGTCTCATTGCACAGGGACCAGATCTTGGATAGCTTGCTCCCTTGTCAGTTCCGTTTCATATTGTTCAAGAAAACTATCATGGATACACGTACTAAACTCCTCAAGGCTACCCTGAGCTGGTTTGACTAATCTACATGTAGAGTAAAATCACCCATGATAATAGCCATACCCTTTTCACAGGCATTAGTTATTTCTTTGTTTAATGCCCATCACAGTGTGATGTTATTATTTGGTGGCTGACACACTGCACCTATCAGTGACTTTCTTGTTAGAATTTTAAATGCATCATTCCTGTTTCTCCTAATGTACGGCAATAACAACAACTACTTGCATTGTATGGAATCTTTTACAATGGCAAATCTCCTGAGGGTCTTCATGGATGATCAAAACATTGATAAAGGAGAATGATTTTCAAACACATCTTAAAAGTAGGATAGAGAAGGTTAGGGAGACTATTCTACAGACTCCTGCCCTTGACAGCTCCAATTGTGGAGTGATGCAGGTGGGGTGGGTTGGAAAGGGAACATGCAAAGGGGAAATGGAGGAGCGCAGGCAGTGTTTAAGGTCTTAAGGACATAGGAGGTTCCAGACTGAGTCTGTCTGTCACAGAGAGTATGGCTGCCTCATGGAGTTTGAGGCACTGCAATGGGTCCATGCATGTCATGTTAGGCAAGGATAGTATAATGGTGGCTGAGAGAACTTTTGATGAGGACTCGTCTACTGGGGTAGTGTGGGCTGAGGTTAGAAACAGCAGAGGAGAGATCACACTGCTTGGAGTTTTTTTCTGTGCCTCCGCAGAGTTCCAGAGAGGTGGAAGAGAGGATTAGCAAAATTGTTCTGGGTATGAGTGAAAGTAACAGGGTGGTCATTATAGGGGACTTTAATTTTCCCAACATTGACTGGAAATGCTATAACTCTGGTACGTTGGATGGATCAGTTTTTGTCCAATGTGTACAGGAGGGTTTCCTGACACAGTATGTCAAAGAGCCGACATGAGGGGAGGCCACATTGGATCTGGTGCTTAGGCATGAACCAGACTAGGTGTTTGATTTAATTGTGGGCGAGCACTTTGGAGAGAGCGATCTTAATTCAGTTTAGTTCAGCAATGGAAAGGAATAGGTACATACCACAGGGCAACAGGTGACGATGGGGCAAGGGCAATTATAATGCGATTAGGCAGGAATTAGGATGCAGAGAATGGGGCAGCAAAATGCAGGAGATGCAGACTATCGAAATGTAGAGCTGGTTTAAGGAACAGATATTGCATGTTCTTGATAGCTATGTCCCTGTCAGGCAGAATGGAAGTGATAAGGTAAGGGAACCATGGTTTACTACAGAAATTGCATCTCTTGTTAAGAAAAAGTAGAAGGCTTAATTGTTACTGAGTCAACGTGGTAGAGATGAGGTGATGGAGACTTACAGATCAGCTAGGAAGGATTTAATGAGAGAGTTAAGAAGAGCAAAGAGAGGACACCAGCAGTCTTTAGCGAATAAAATAAAGGAGAACCCAAAAACTTTCTGTAGGTATGTGAAGAATAAGAGGATAGGGTAGGAATAGGGCCAAAGAAAGACAGAAGTGGGAAGTCGAGGGTGGACCCTGTGGAGATCGGAGAGGTGCTAAATGAAAATTTTCCATTGGTTTTCACTCACGAAAAGGAGAATATTGTAGAGGAGAAGAATGAAGTACAAGATATTGGACTAGAAAGGATCGACGTTAGTTATGAACAGGTGTTATCAATTCTATAAGGAGTGAAAGGAGACAAGTCTTCTGGGCTGGATGGGATTTACCCGAGGATTCTCTGGAAAGCTAGGGAGAAGATAGCAGAGCCTTTGGCTTTGATATGCGTCGTCATTGTCTACAAGTTTGGTACCAGATAACTGGAGGATTGCAAATGTTGTGCCCTTGATCAACAAAGGCAGTGGAAGAGGTACAGAGGAGATTTACTAGGATGTTGCATTGTCTGAAGAGAAGGTCTTGTGAGAGACTTGAACTTGTTCTCATTGGCAAGAAGGCTAAGAGGGGATTTGATAGTGGCATACAAGATGATCAGAGGCTTAGATAGGGTAGACAGTGAAAGTCTTTTTCCTAGGATGATGATATCAGTGTGTACGAGGGGACATAACTACAAATTGAGTGATGATAGATTTAAGATGTCAGAGGCAGGTTCTTTTCTCAGAGTGGTTACGGTGTGGAATGCACCACCTGCTAATGTAGTTAACTCAGCCAAGTTAGGGAGATTTAAACAATCCTTTAGATAAGCACATGGGTGATTTTGGGATTGTGTAGGGGGACGAGCTGAGAGTAGTTCACAGGTCAGCGCAATATCAAGGACCGAAGGGCCTGTTTCTATAGTGCTACAAGAGATTTCTCCTGTCTTAAACAGAGTAATGGATCTTGTATTGTGGGCTAACGAAATGTCACTGATCTCTACCAAACATGAACAATTTAGAGTCAGGGCAATATTACGATGCTGTAACAGGGGGGAAACAGGTAACCCCATACAAAACCCTACTCCTTCTCATCTATTTTCACCTCCAAAACCGAGCGCCTTCCAGAAAAGCACCGCTATATCCCACTACAACACTTTGCACTCCTCCTTGTGCCAGATACCACGATTGTGGGACAAAGTCTGCACTGGGACCCACTGGGCCCTTGAAACCCTTGGTAAAGTCTAAAATCATCGAGCATTGAGAGCCCCATCACAATGTATGCATTTCTGTTGTTTTAACTCTGTTCCTGACTTTCCTTGTTGTTCCTAATGAACCTGTTCAAAGTCGTTATTACACACACCTGCACAAGCTGTGATTTGAACCCAGGCCTCTCGGTCCAAGATTCCGGATATTTTCACCGCATCACAAGGCATCAACTCTAACTTCCCTTGTCCCCGAGTCACGTCTGAATCAACTCTGCAAATGGGAGGAGGGGGGAACTGGAGGACCAAGCAGCGGCCGGTCCTCCAACCAGGGTGACTGAGAAGCGGGGCCAAAGCGTACTCGGGAGTGAACACTTCAGGATTGGTCAGAAAGCAAACTGTTTTGCACGAGTGATCATTCTCACTACGTAGTGGAGCATTAAATCTCTCATAAATCAATGTGAGATTTTATGAAATAGTTGAAATGTAGATCTGATAACGTACATATTTCTAAGCGATTTACACAACTCGAGTAAGAAACTTATTTTCAAATTCCCGGAACGATTGGTAATTTACATACCTGGCCGGTATATTCACTCTATTCACATACTAGACATCTCTATAAATCGTCACAGCAATTGTTAATGTCTAGTATTTCACCCATGATTCTGTGCAGTTAATAATATTCTCTATAAACTCACCGATAACCTCAGACGCATGCGCAGTTTGGTTTCTATGTGGCACATTGATCGGGACAGAGGGGGAGAGAGAGACATGGAGCTGCTTTCTCCAGCAGCGGCTGCGATCGGCTTCAGAGAGCGGCGCTCAGAGCTGGTGTGTGGGAGCCTCGCTGGGAGAAAGGAGCGGAGAGAATTCACAAATCCCGAATAAAGGTTAATAATCCCGAAAAAAGCCCCTCCAGGCCCGGGGAAGGAGGTGGCGGTCTTTGATCAGGGAAGCGGCCCAGGGTCACGGCCGCCATTAGTTTGAGGGAAGAGGGAGCGCGGGCCTAAGCGCCGCCATCTTGAGAAGGTCAAGGTGCAGGAGGGCGGGGCTATCGGGGTCTGTAGAACAATCAGAGGAAAGGGAAGACCCATTGTTATTGATGAATTCCATGAACACAGCGTCACTGGGCGGTCCCGCAGGAATATCCTCTCTCAGTCCTGCTGTGATGTTTCACCCAATCACAACCAGCAGCTCTCCTCCTCTCTCAGCTCCCCTTCTGTCCTTCCTGCAGCATCTGTCCCCTGGGACTTTGAGCTATCCCTGGATCAGTAGTGCTGGAAGAGCACAGCAGTTCAGGCAGCATCCAACGAGCAGCGAAATCGACGTTTCGGGCAAAAACCTTACCTTTTACCACATTGAGCTGCCTGTCCTGTCCCTCCCTCAGCTGATGTTCATTGAAAACTGTGATATCCCAGTCCCATCTTAGATTACTCCACTAAAGACATGAATGCACCCGATGGATTTCTCTTACCATCAGCAATTGTTTAATACTCACTTACATGTTTTTAATTATATCTTTTTTGAAGCATTTAATTCACATTCAATCATTTGCCATGGTGGGATTTGAACCTGTGTCCAGAGAACATTTGCTGAGTTTCTGGATAAATTGCCTCACAATAATGCCACTAGGCCATCACTTCGCCTGTAAGTAAAAAATGAGGTCTGCAGATGCTGGAGATCACAGCTGCAAATGTGTTGCTGGTCAAAGCACAGCAGGCCAGGCAGCATCTCAGGAATAGAGAATTCGACGTTTCGAGCATAAGCCCTTCATCCTGATGAAGGGCTTATGCTCGAAACGTCGAATTCTCTATTCCTGAGATGCTGCCTGGCCTGCTGTGCTTTGACCAGCATCACTTCGCCTGTTCACAGGTTGCACATCCCAGTGCAACATGAATCAAAACCCTGTCTTTGTGCACAATTGTTTGATCCTGAACTCTGGTGATATCACTCAGTATGTCTCCATGCGGGATCCCTCACTGTGTGGGTCTAATGGCTGCCTCTTGCAGCTACTCCAGATCCTGAGCCAACAGAATTCTCCACTCCAGAGAGATGAGGCAGTACAGGCCCGGAATGGAGACTGGGATTTTCCAGATCTCTGTGGGCTCAGTGCCATTCTACATTTGTAACCCTCACAAGTATCAGTCTAATTTCCCCTTCTGCCTATTTGTGTGTCTTCTACAGGTCCTCAGGAAGTTCCTGACTCCATAGACTTGCCAACTGCTGGTTGGGAAGATGATTGGTCAGCCAGAGAGACAAAGGTCAGGGAGTTTGGGAGCCTTCAATAAATCCTGCCGCCAGGTAAGATCATTCACAGTGCACAGAGCAGAGAACAATGAGAGGGCTCCAAACATCAGCTAACAGGACATAACATAGACATAGTGCTGGAGGGGGAGCACAGTACAGATACACCCCAGGCTCAATCACCACCCCTACTTTAAGTTTTATTGTACTGAGACAGCATCTGGAGTTCCCAGATTTCAATCCAGGCCTGTGCTGTCTTGGTGACCATCAGGACAACAGAGGGGAATGCAGGCCTTCAACGAGACAGTGGTAATGCTGCCTGGGATCTTTCTGTTCCCTAATCCCTCTCCAACACATATCTATGGCTCGTCTTGTGGATCAGTGTCTTCAATCATTCTAACACCTATAACAGTTCCTATCTCTGTCATGTCCTCTCCTCTCACCAATTTCTTGACAAATTTGAAACCTCCAGTCCAGATCCCATCCACACCGCTGTAACTTGCGTCAGTTTCTACAATATGCCTTGTCTTGATAGCCTCCTCCTCCTCCAACAACTGAAGACATTGGGTCTGTTTCTGTGCTGCACGACTCTTTGTTCGCACTTCCCTAAACGGAATGAGTTGGCCCATTTCCCTTCAAACCTTCTCCTCTCCATGTACCTGCCCAAGTGTCTTTTCCATGTTGTAATTGTACTTATTTTTACCATTTTCTCTGGCAGTCCATTCGGTCTATGCACCATCCTCTGTGGAAAATGTTGCCCTTCAACTCCCTCTTTAAATCCTTGCTCTCTCACCTCACGTTTATGCCTCTAGCTTTGGACTCACCTACCCTTGGCAATTGTCCTTAATTTGGCCCTACATGGTTTCATAAACCTTTATAAGGTCAACCCTTGGCCAGGAGAAATATTGATGACAATGTTACAAACATCTCCAACTCATATACTTGATGCTCTGACCACTGATGGCAAATTTGCCACATGCTGCTTTCCCCACCTTGTCCCACTGTGATTCCATTCCAAGTAACAAAGTAACTGCACCCCTTGGTCTCTCTCTTTTTGACAATACTGCCCAGGGCCCTACCATGAATTGTATTAGTCCTCCCTGGTTTGTCTGAACTAAATCCAACACCTGAATTAAATTCCATCTTTCATTTCTTGGCCCACTGGTCCAGTTGATTAACATCCCCTTCGATAACTATATTCCCTGCCCACTCTTCCACTAATCTTGGTATCAACAAACATACTAACAGGGACTCCTATTTTCACCCAAATTGTTTATGTAAATGGTGCACAACAGTAGTTCCAGCACCAATCCTTACAGCACACTGCTGGTCAGAGGCCTCCAGTCTGAACAACAAACCTTCTCCCACACTCTCAGTCTCCCACTGTCATCCCATTTTGTATCCAGTTGGCTAGCTCTCCCTGATCCCTTGTGATCTGCCCTTACTAACCAATGTATCATTCTACGCCCTGACCAAGGGTTGCTGAAGCAAGAAACAATGTCTGTTGCTCTGCCTTGATCTATCTTCTTGGTCACATCTTGAACAAATGCAAGTCAAGTTTGTGAGACATGTTTTCCCACACACAAAGCCATGCTGGCTGTCCGTAATCAATCCTTGTCTTTCCAAATGCATGTAAGTCCTACCTCTCAGAATGACCTCCAACAACTGACCCACCCTGATGTCTGGCTCATCAGTCTGTAGTTCCATGGCTTTCTCTTGCAGCCTTTCTTAATTAATGACACAACATTATAATCATAGTCAGAGAGTCATACCGCACTGTTTGGTTAAAGCTAACCATACTCTAAAACCGATCTCATCCCACCTGCCTGTTCCTGGATCATGTCCCTTCAAACCTTTCCTATTCCTTTCATTATCCTAATGTCTTTTAAACATTGTAGTTTTCTGCACATTCACCCCTTCCTTGGGAAGTTCATTCCACACACAATCCACCCTCTGTGTAACATGTCTTTTTTTTTAAGTGTCTCTCCTCTCACTCTTAAAAATGTAGCTTCTAGTCCTGAAACTCCCTGTCCAATGGAAAAGACAACTCCCATTAACTCTATCTATTCCCCTCATTATTTTATAAACTTCTATCAGGTCATTTGTCAACATTCAGGTTTCAATGAAAAAATACTAACCTATTCAGCCTTTCTTTATAACTGAAGCCTTCCTTACCCAGCCACATCTCAGTAAATCTCATCCGAATCCTCTGCAGCTTAATAATATCCTTCCTATAACTGGGCGACCAGAATTGGACACAGTATTCCAGAAGAGGATTCACCAATGTCCTGTATCATCTCAATAATGTGACTTCCCAACTCCTATACCCAAAGGAGTGAGCAATAAAAGCAAGTGTGGCAAGCACCTTTTTAACCATCCTGTCTCTCCATGTTGCAAACTTCAAAGAATTATGTACATGATCCCCGGGTCCCTCTGTTCTATAACACTACCGAAGGTCTTTTCATTAATTGTATAAGCCCTGCCCATGTTTGTTTCACCAAGTACATTTCCTCGCATTACCCTGATTGAACTCCATCTACAGTTTTTCAGCTGTTCACACATTTCATCAGAATCCCTTTTGTAATCTCAGAAAACCTTCCTCACTGTTCATAATGTCACCTTCCAGTCTACCTGCCTATCACACATGGTACAAATATCTCTGCTAGGGGCCCTACAATTTCTTCACCAGCTTCCCACAATGTCCTGAGATACATTTAATCAGGGTCTGGGGATTTATCTACCTTTGTGTTTTAAAACTTCCACCACCTCCTCTTCAATAACATGGACTCATTTCAAGACATTGGGTCATAGAGATGTACAGCATGGAAACAGATCCTTCGGACCAACTGCTGCATGACATATCTAGTCACATTTGCCAGAACTTTGCCAATATCCCTCTAAACCCTTCCTATTCATACACCCATCCACATGCCTTTTAAATGTATTTCCATCAGCCTCCACTATTTCCTCTGGCAGCGTATTCCATACACTCTGCTGGAACCAGTTGTCCTTTAGATCCATTTGAAATGTTCCCCTTGCACTTTAAAGCTATTCACTGTTGGTTTGGAATCCTCCAGCCTGGGGCAAATACCTTGTCTATTGACCCTAACACTGACTATCATAATTTTAAACATCTTTTTCAGGTAACTCCTGAGCCTCTCATGTTCAAGTGAAAACAGCCCCAGCTTATTCAGGCTTTTCCCTGAAGCGCAAACCCTCCAGCCCTGGCAACATCCTTGTTCATTTTTTCTGAACCCTTTCATGTTCCATAACATCCTTCCTGTGGCATTGAGACTAGAATTGCACACAGTGTTCTAATAATAGTCAGGACAAACACTGTTTAGTTCCCTGAGCTCCCCAGTCTTTATCCACAGTAAGTTCCAAAGTGAAATATTTGTTTTGGATCTTGTAGTTTCACACATCATTGGCTTCATTGATCATTGAGGATACTGGTTTTGTCCCGAGCTCTTCAATTGCTATTAATACAGTTGCAGAATGGCTTTGGATTGTCCTTAACTTTCTCTGCCAAAGCTATCTCATGTCCCCTTTTTGCATTCCTGATTTCCATCCAAAGTGTGTTTCTGCAGTCCTGATCCTCTGAAGGGATTCCCTTGAGTCAGCCAGTTATATCTGACATGTGCCCACTTATTTCTTGACCAGAGCCTCGAAACTCAGCCAGTGTTACCTAATTCTGTCAGCATTGAGCTGCACATTAACAGGAACATGCTGGCGCTGAATGCTCATTTTATCTCTTTTTTAAAATATTCCTACTTGCCAGACTTCCTGCAAATAGCCTCCCCACATCAACTTTAAAAATTCCTGTCTAATACTGTCTTGCTCCATTGTATAACTTGAACTTGTGAACCAGGCCTGTCCTTTTCCATCGCTATTTTCAATATAATACAATTGTAGTGACTTTCCAAAGTGCTCCCCCACTAACAGCTCTGTCCCGTTCCCGACCTTGTTTCCCAAGGGGAGGTCAGGTTTAGCCCCATTCTCCAGTTGGGTCATTTACATAATGACTGGGAGTTTCTGGAACAGACTTAACAAATTCTTTCCATCTAAATGCTTAACACAGTAACAATCCCAGTCCAGGTTTGGAAAGGTTAAAATCCCCTACTGTTACAACCGTCTTATTCTAACAGATATCTGAGATCTCCTGACATATTTGCTCCTTCATCTCCCATTGCCTATTGCTATAGTACGACCGTAGCAAACTGATGACCAATTTTTATTTCTCAATTGCACTAATATCACTTAACTGGGTGATCCTACATGAATAATCTCTCTAGGTACTGCTGTGATGTTTCCCCCAATCAAAACCACCAGCTCTCCTCCTGTTTTGCCTCCTCTCCTGTTCTATCTTTCCTGTAGCATCTGTCCCCTGGAACATTGAGCTGCCAGTCCTGTCCCTCCCTTAGCTGTGTTTCTGTAATATCTATGGTATCCCAGTCCCATGTTCCCTTCCATGCTCTGCGTTCATCTGCCTGATCTGTTCGGCCCTTTGTATTGAAATAAATGCAGTTTAATCCACCAGTTTTCCCTCATTGCCTGCTATGTTCTTGCCTGCCTTGTCTATTTATATTGCTCTCTTGAACATCTTTACCAGCCTCAAATTTCTTTCTGGCCTTACGGACTGTTTGGGGTCCCACAGCCCTGCCAGACGAGTTTAAATCCTCTCGAGCAGCTCCAGCAACTCTCCCCACCAGGATATGGGTCCCCCTCCTGCTCCCAGTTCAGGTGTCTTCCCCACCCTGTCTACTTGTGCTGACACCTTCAGACATCCAGGGACTTGTCCACCAAGTTCCCGTGTTCCTCAGTACTCCAGGAGGGCCTACCATTCATGATGTATATCGTTCGCTTATTAGACTTCCCACAGTGCATTACCTCACAGTGATCATAAGTAAACTCCATCTGCCATTACTCTGCTCAGATTATCATCTGATCGATATCAGACGACAGCCTGAGACCATGCTCCTACTGTGGGCAACACCCTCACCTTTCATATCATCTGCAAATCTACTGATGACACCTTCTGTTTTCACATGCGAGATATTAATGTACATAATAACTAGTAATGGGTTCTGTACAGATCCCTGTGGTACACCCTCTGGGCAAAGGCTTCCAATCGTGAAAAACACAATCTCCAACAATTATGGAGCCAATTTACCAACTTGGCTTGGATGCCATGGGCTCTTCCCTTTTGGACCAGCCTTTCACATGGGACCTTGTCAAATACCTTAATAAACCCCATGTAAATCACATCATCTGCACTGCCCTCATCAATATCAGAGGAAAATCCTCCACCAAATCCATACAGACAATTCCTAATGTATTCCTGTCCTTTGGAATGTTGATTCATTGTGTCCCTCAGAATTGAGGGACCTCAGGTACTTCAAGAATTATGTACGTGAACTTGAAGGTCTCTCTGCTCTAAAACACTAACCGTGGCCGAACATTAATTATCTCAGCTCTACCCTTGTTTGTTTTACCAACTGCACTACCTCGCATTTATTCAGATTGAATTCCATCTACAGATTTTCAGCCCATTCACCCATTTCATCAAGGTCCCTTTGTAACATTAGAAAACCCCCTTCACTGTCCACTAAACCACCCTCCAGCCTTCCAGCCCATCACACATGACTGTCAATTGTACAAATACCCTTGCTAGTAGCTCCTCGATTTCTTCCCTAGCATCCCACAGTGTCCTGTGATACACTTAATCAGGTCCTGGGGCTTTCCATACCGTTGTGTTTTAAAACCACAAGCACCACCTCTTCTATAACATGCGCTCATTTCAAGCCATAGAGATGTACAAGGGAAACAGACCCTTCGGTCTAATTCATCCATGCTGACTAGAAGATTTAAATACATTCTTCCTATTTACCAGCATTTGGACCATGTACCTCTAAACCCTTACTCATATACCCAACCAGATACAATTACAACATTTAAAAGGTATCAGTCTCCGTTACTTTCTCTCTCAGCTCAGTCCATACACACACCACCATGTGCATGTCCCTTCGGTCCCTTTTCAAAACTTTCCCCTCTAACCTTAAACCTATACCCTCTAATTTTGGACTTCCCAAACCCTGGGAAAAGACATTGAATGTTTACCCAATCCATGCCCCTCATGTTTATATAAACCTCTTTAAGGTTTCTGATGCTCCAGGGAAAATAGCCCTAGCTTATTCAGCAACAACCCTGGCAACATCTTGTAAATCTTTTCTGAGCCCTTTCAAGTTTCACAACATCCTTCCTATGGCAGGGAGACTGGAATTGCAGCGAACTCCAAACGTGCTCTAACGGATTACCCCTGTTCCCTGAGTTCCCCAGTCTTTGTCCACAGTAAGTTCTGGAGTGAAAAATTTGTTTAGGGTCTTAGCCATATCTGCTAATGAAAGCCAACACACCATATTCCTTTTTAACTCCCTCTCAAATTGGTTGGTAACTTCAGAGACACCGGATCCCGCTGTTTGTATACACTGCTGAGAGTCCTGCCTTTACCCATGTAAGGTTTTTCTGCAGAATTCTCCAATCTGAAAACATCCCAATTTTTGTAACTTCCCACAGTCCCTACAACACTCATAAACTGTGAAACCTCCTCAAGTCCCTATATTCCTAATGCCTGCAAAATCCTCCAGTCCCGATATCCCTCCTTAACTCTTGTAAATGTCACCGGCCTCCACTGCCCTTATGGGGAACATTGCAGAGGAGGGAAGAGTTTCAGAGACTGGGCCATTTTACTGAGGTAGGAAGGGCTGCAGAACCTGGAGGATGGTATTAATGGAGGAAGGGACGTGGATCCTGCAGGAGGTTAGAGGGACTGGGATTCATAGAACCTGCAGGATGGGACCAAGAATGGGATGTGGAACATGAAGGATGTTATGATTTGAACCACAGATCATTTTTGATTGAACCATTCAGCCGTTCTTAGAGTCAAAGAGATGTACAGCATGGAAACAGACCCTTCGGTCCAACCCGTCCATGCTGACCAGATATCCCAACCCAATCTAGTCCCACCTACCAGCATCTGGTCCATATTCTTGCAAACCCTTCCTATTCATTTACCCATCCAGATGTCTTTGTATCAGCCTCCACCACTTCCTCTGACAGCTCATTCTATACACATACCACCCTCTGCATGAAAAAACTGCCCCTTAAGTCTCTTATATCTTATATCCCCTCTAACCATAAACCTATGCCCTCCAATTCTGGACTCACACAGCTGAAGGTAAAGACTATGTCTCTTTAGTCTCTCCATGCCTCTCGTGATTTTATAATCCTCTGTAAAGTCGTCCCTAATAATTTTATAAACCTCTATAAGGTCACCCCTCAGCCTTCCATGCTCCAGGGAAAACAGTCCCAGTCTATTCAACCTCTCTCTGTAGCTCAAACCCTCCAACCCTGGCAGCATCCTTGTGAATCTTTTCTGAATCCTTTCAAGTTTCACAACATCCTTCCGATGGGGAGGTGACCAGAATTGCACACAATATTCCAAAAGTAACCTAACCAATGTCCAACAACATGACTTGCCAACTCCTGTCCTCAATACTCTGACCAATAAAAGAAAGCATACCAAATGCCTCCTTCGCCATCCTACCTACCTGCGACTCTGCTTTCAAGGAGCAATGAACCTGCACTCCAATATCTCTATGTTCAGCAACACTCTGTCAGACCTTACCACTAAGTGTATAAGTCCAGCAAAGATTTGCTTTCGCAAAATGCAGCACCTCGCATTTATCTGAATTAAACTCCATCTGCCACTTCACAGCCCATTGGAAGTACTCTCTTTCGCTGGCCAATACACCTCCAATTTGTTGTCATCTGCAAACTTACTAACTGTACCTCTTATGCTCACATCCAAATCATTTCTCTAAACAATACAAAATATTGGACCCAGCACCGATCCTTGTGGCACTCCACTGGTCACAGGCCTCCAGTTTGAAAACCAACCCTTCCCCACCACTCTTTGTCTTCTACCTTTCAGCCAGTTCTGCACCAATTGGCTAGTTCTCTCTGTATTCCGTGAGATCTAACCTTGCGAACCAGTCTCCAATGGGAAACTTTGTTGAACGCCTTACTGAAATCCATATAGATCACATCCACTGCTCTGCCCTCATCAATCCTCTATGTTAATTCTTCAAAAAACTCAATCAA
Source organism: Hemiscyllium ocellatum (assembly GCF_020745735.1). NCBI lineage: Eukaryota > Metazoa > Chordata > Chondrichthyes > Orectolobiformes > Hemiscylliidae > Hemiscyllium > Hemiscyllium ocellatum. Next base: position 2,974,485 of record NC_083443.1, on the reverse strand, counting down.
GTTTATGAGACATGATTTCCCACTCTCAAAGCAATGTTGACTATCCCTAATCAGTCCTTGCATTTCCTTGACCCTGACTCATGCATGTACATCCTGTCCCTCACGATTCCCTCCAACAACGTGCCCACCGACATCAGGCTCACCAGTCTATAGTTCGCTGCCTTCTCTTTACTGCCTTCCTTAAATAGTAGAACATGATAGCCAACCTCCAGTCTTCTGGCTCTGATGTCCTGTTTCTAGAGATCTTTACCAGAATGGCTGTGCACAGCTTCAGGTTCCCAGGCTGGGAGGTGTGAGTTCAGATGTGAATCTATTTGCCCATTCTCTCTGTGTGCCTGAGACTGACCTGGGGGTGCTCTGGTAGAAAGCACTCTCAATATATCCGGTAACATCCAGATCTACAGGACTGACCACAGCTCACCTCATCAAAGTCTTCGTTTAGAATGTTCTTTATTTTAATATTTTTAAATGGCACTTTTGTGAGATGCAGGGATTGAGGAGTTGTCATTTTTGAAAGAATGAAACTTTTATCATTGACCCTGACCCATGCAACGGGGATTCGTGGATTCTGTTATTCGCTGCAGACTATCACTCAGAGGATTGTATGACCAGGGAATCTGAGTGCAGATAGTCTTTGCTTGGTAGAGTGTCAGTTTCCCAGTTGATGTCAGCTCGGACACAGTGTTTCTGGACAATGTGTAACTGTGTAAATACCTAACCGACTGGTTCAGGGGTGAGTGCACTGGGCCCTGAGCACCAGGAACTGGGAAACCTCATGCTGTTGTATGTGGCAAAAGTGAGAATTGCAGATGCTGCAGATCAGAGTCTTGATTAGAGTGATGCTGGAAACGCACAGCAGGTCAGGCAGCATCTGAGGAGCGGGAAAATCGATGTTTTACCCAATGTCGATGTTCCGGCTCCTCGGATGCTTCCTGATCTGCCATGCTTTACCAGCACCACTCTAATCTAGACTCTATTTGTATGTGGGGCTTGGCACCAGACTGGGTGAGAGCAGCTCCCTGAGTAAATGACAGGTATGGAGCTTGAGTTCCTCCTGCTGTGTTTGACCTTGTGCCATATCGTTATCTCCCTCTCATGAGTGAGCGTGTCATGTTCTCCAGTCCTGACAGTGTCCACTCCCTGGAAACCCTTCCAGCTGTTGAACATCTCCCTTCTCTCTCATACCCTCCAGCTCTTCCAACCTGGCCTTAGTCTTGTATCTCCTGAAATTCTAAATGACCAATGTTATAACATTGCTTTCCTTTGAGCTGTGTGGGAACAAACCTGAAGTAGGTTTGGACCATTGGAAGAAAAAGACAACTTCCCCTTCCCCACCTTTGTCAAACAGAGTTTGATTGTTTGTCTCAATCCTTTCAGCATCCACCCTGTCCATTCCCCTGAAGATCTGTACATTTTAATGAGGACATCTGTCCTCCCGGTGACCCTCAGTGACACAGCATTGAAGTGACATGTTTATGTTCCCTGATTTTCTGCAACTGCTTCCTTTTGCTCTATCCCTCCCTCATTCTGAAACCTCCCCCAGTCTGGACAGTGCTCCAAACTACTAATTACTGAGAATGCTCCAACCTCCTACCTCTGTAAACTCCTCACACTCCTACAATCCTCCTTGTCTGTGAGAACCTCTCCAGCTTCTACAGTCCTTGCAAATTATTGCATCTCCTACAGCCCTCACCATCTCTGTATGCTCCAGTCACTACATTTCTCCATGTATCTGTAAACCCCTCCAGCCCCTTCTCTTCAAATCTGCCTATCTCTCCAAGGTCCTGCAGTTCCACAAAATATCCCTCTACGTGGAACTTCCACCAGAGACCACGAGCCTCCAGATCTCGGTAATACCCTGCGGTTCTCTCTATCTCTGTTTCCAGCTTCAGTCCCGACAACCCTACTTCCATATACAGCATCATTAAGTCCCAGCAATCCTCCCGAACTGTCTAACCCCCAAAAGACCTTACAATTCTATCTCGATCACTAACTGCCTGCAGTGATTTGAAACAATTAGTCAAGAGAATCATAGAGATGTACAGCATGGAAACAGATCCTTCGGTCCAACTTGTCCATGCCAATCCAGTTGCATCAATCAGCACCTGGCCCATCTCCCTCTAAACCCCTCCTATTCATATACCCATCCAGATGCCTTTTAACTGTTGCAATTGTACCAGCCTCCTCCACTTCCTCTGGCAGTTCATTCCAAATGCGTACCACCCTCTGTGTGAAATATTTGCTCCTTAGCTCTCTTTTATATCTTTCCCTTCTCAACCTAAACCTATGCCCTATAGTTCTGGACTCACCAACCCCAGGGAAAAGACTTTGTCTACTTATCCAATCCATGCCCCTCATAATTTTCTAAACCTCAGTAAGGTCTCCCCTCAGCTTCCAACGCTCCAGGGAATACAACCCCAGCCTGTTCAGACTCTCCCTATAGCTCAAATCCTCCAACCCTGTCAACAGCTTTGTAAATCATTTCTGAACCCTTCAAGTTTCACAATATCTTTCCGATAGGAAGGAGACCAGAATTGCACACGGTTTTCCAAACGTGGCCTAACCAATGTCCTGTCCAGCCGCAACACGACCTCCGAACTCTTGTACTCAATACTCTGACCAATAAAGGAATGCATACCAAGTGCCTTCTTTGCTATCCTATCTACCTGTGACTCTACTTTCAAGGAACTCTGTGCTTCATTTGAAAAATTGAAGAGACATTTGGAGTGGCCTGAGGTCTTGTGGGTAAAGCTAGTTCAGTCTAAGCTGTTAGGCAGAGCCAGTGAGGTATTTGCAGCGCTGTCTCATGAGTCGTTAAGAGATTATGAACATGTCAAACAGGCTATTGTAAGTGCTGATGGATTAGTACCAGAAGTGTAACGACAGCGGTTCAGAAACATGAAGGAAGAACCAGGACAGACTTATGTGGAGTTCTATACAATTAAACATAGTAATCTTTCTGCAACATCTCCAGTCTCCATGCGTCCCTCTGTCATGGTGAGCTGCTCCAATCCCCATAACCTTTCCTTCCTGTGTACACCATCAATTTGATACAACCCTTCTAATTTCTGTCGTGACCTGCGGACCCGTTTTTGTGAATTCTGCCGACCACTAATACTCTCCCTATCTGTGTAAATGCCCCCAGCCACTACAATTCCCTGTACTGTGCAGCCCCCACCAGACCTGAAAGCCATCACTATCTGTGACAACTCCTTCAGGTCTATATCATCCACCTTGCTGAAACCCGCTCTCAACATTTCAACCCCCATTATTTCCTAATGTTGTTGAGTCTCTAAAACCATCCCTATCAGTTTAATCTACTCCACTGCATACAATACTCCCAGTCTGTGTAATCTCTTAAATTCCTTCAGTTCCCATATACCTATGTATAGGTGTGACTGCTTTGTGGCCATTGTATCCTCGTTTATATCTGCAAAAGGCTCTGCTCACTGTTGCACATCCTATGCTCATAAGTGAATATGGTCTCTCACAAGCCTCTCTATGACTCTCTCCTCTAGTCTCTACAAGCTTCCCTATCCCTGTAGTGTCTTGCAGCATGCACACCACTCACTCTCTCTGACATACCTTCCAGTGCATAAAATCATCTCTCCTTCTAACTTTATCCAGTCTACAACTTCCTCCCTATCCGTGCAAAATTCTCCAGTCTATATCATCTTCCGTGTGCTTGCAACATGTTCCAGTCCATACCATCCTCCCTTTCCCTGTAATATTCTCCAGTCCATACCATCCTCCCTATCACTGTGATATTCTCATGTAACGATCCACAGCCCTACACACATCCCTTTCTCTGAAGTCTAATCAAAGACGCTTTATTTCTCTACCTTCCTCCAAACAATAAAATATTTTCTCCTGCTAAAATTCACTAGCAACTGTAATTATGTTTAACCCTGCAACTTTGTTGCGCCCCCAAACATCTCTCCCACTGTGTGACCTCTATCCATCCCTCCAAGGCCCCCTCTCGGTGACACGCGCCATGCATTTGCAACAAGGCAGATGGAATGACAGCATTAACTGAAGAGAACAGATATGATCGAACTGTTATTGTGAGGGGTGGCTGCACAATGATCATGACAGCAATGTGATTATTGAGGGGTTGTAGGGATTTAGGCAGGATCAGCAAAAAAAAACAAACAAGGTCCCGTTTTGTTGTGAAGAAAGGATGCAGTCAGTGCATTAGTGAGACAGCCAATTTAATCAGAAATCAAAATATAGAGTCATTTTGAGTGGACAGCTTCCAAATAGCAAGGGGGATCTGGAAGATCAAATCACAATCCATGCTCGTTGGTAAGTTGGATACAATATTTTCTTGGTGATAGTAGACAGAGGCATGTGGAGTGGTCAATTTCTAATTAGAAGTCTGTGACCAATGGTGTTTCACAAGGATCAGTGCTGCGACGTCTGTGTATAATTTATACCTGTGATTCAGATGAGAAGGTCAGCAGTTTGATTAGTGTTTCGCAGATGACATTTGGAAAGGCATGTAATGATCAGGGATAGTTAGGGGAATTGTGGATAGTGAGGAGGAGTGTTAAAGGTTGCAGCAGTGTGTAGGTCAGCTGGGACGCTGTGCAGAGAAATGGCAAACCGAATTTCATTGGGACAAGTGTGAAGTGATACATTTATGAAGTCAAATGGAAGAGAGAAGTGTACTAATTGACGAATTGGAAACACTGATAAACAGATGACCTTGGATGGAAATCCGTAGCTCCCTGAAAATAACAACACAGGAGGATGTGATGGTAAAGGAGGAGTATGGTATGCTTACCTTCATTGGTCACAGTATTGAGTACAGAGGTTTGCATGTCATGTTGTGACTGAATGAAACTTCATTCAGCCATGTTTGGAATGTTGCGTGTCATTCTCATCACCACACGACAGGAAGGATGTGGAGGCTTTGGGGAGGTTGCAACAGAGGGTTGGCAGCATGTTGCCTGGATGAGAATGTGTTTACTGTAAGGAGGTTGGACGCAGTTGGATTGTTTTGCGAGAATATCGGAGACTGAGGGGTGACCTGATACAGGTAGATAGCGTTAGGAGAGGTGTGAATAGTGTGGATAGTTGGAATCCTTCTTCCAATGTAGAAATATCAAATACTAGGGCGCCTCGGTTTAAGGTGAGAGTGAGAAGTTTTAAGTGAGATGAATGAGGCCAGTTTTCTTTACCGAGAGGGTGGAAGCTGCTCAGGAGGTGGGAGAGGTGGCAATGAGAGGAAAGTTTTGAAGTGGCATTTAGACAGAAACATGAACAGGCAGAGAATCGAGGGATATCACCCATGTACAGGCAGGTGGGATTAGTTTAGAATAGCATCATGGTTAGCACAGCCATGGTGGGCCGAAGGGCCTATTACTCTGCTGTACTGTTCTATTTTCTAACTTAACGGCATCTACCCTGTTACAGCCCCTCAGAATCCTGGATGTTTCATTCAATTTCTCTCCCATTCTTCAAAATCCCCAAGGGTTCAAGGACAATCTACCCCACCTCTTCTCATTGGAAAATCCCGCCATCTCCAGGATCAGCCGAGTGAACCTTCCCTGGCCTGCCTCCAATACAAGAATATCTTTCCTTAGGGCACACATACTGTTCATTATAATCGAGGTGTGGTCTGACTTGTACCTTGCATCGTTTTAGCAAGACCTCCCTACTTTTAGACTCCATTCCCTTTGTAATAAATGGCAGCATTTGATTTGCCTTCTCGATTACCTACTGACCCTGTAAGCTCCCTTTTTCAGATTGATTCACAAGAATTCCCAAAATCCTTTGTGCTGTCAGTCTGAAACCAAACAGTGTTAGCCTGACAGTAAGTCGGGAACGTGCTGGAATGTGTTTTAAAGGAGATGACAATAAATGAGAACTGGATGCTTAGAAACAATGGGAGATTGATGATTTTATAAAAGGGGGATATTTTAAAATCTGTTGGATTCTATATTTTGGTGTGACCATAAATGACAGAATAGATAAGGGTGGGGGAGGCTAGTTGCAGTAGAGGGATATTTGAAATTTCAGAAGCATTTTGACAAGTTTCAACCAGGGTGAAAAATGAGCTCGCGACAGAATAGGGTCACTGAAATGTCAATGAGGCTGTCTGTGTGGAATCACTGCTGATGGGGGAGATACTGAACAAATATTTCGTGTGAGGATTTACTGGGGAGAAAGACATGGAAGCTCGGGAACTTGGGAAAATACATAGTGATGTCTTGAAAAGAATGAACATTGGAGAACAGGAGGTGCTGGATGTCTTAAAATGCAAAAAGTTAGATAAAACCTTGGGACATGATCAGAAGTAACCCAGCACCTTGTGAGAAGGGAGGGAGGAAATTTCAGGGCCCCTCTCAGAGATATTTGTATCATCGACAGCCACTACAGACCAGTGAGACGGATGGCAGGGGTGGTAAGTTGTTGAGGAGATTCTGAGAGAAACGATCATCGCACATTTGGAAAGGCAAGGACAGATCAATGTCAGTCAGCATGGCTTTGTGCATGGGAAATCATGTCTCAAACCTGAGTGTGGAGGTAGACAAGTGAGAGATCAAAGCAGAGTAGGACACGATGTCTCCATGGACCTTAGCAAGGCCTTTGACAAGGGTCTGCATGGCAGACTGGTTAGTAAGTTTAGATCACACATAACCAGGGAGCGCTCACCAACTGGATACAAAACAGGATTGACGGTAGGAGACAGAGCATATTCTTTGAGGGTTGCTGCTCAAACTGCAGGCCTGTGACCAACGGTGTGCCATGGGGTTCGGTGCTGGGTCACTGTTGTGCATCATTTATATAAAATAGTTTGGATGATAATACTGGAGTCATGGTTAGCAAGTTTGTGAGTGAGACTGAAATTGGTGATAAAGGGGACAGTGAAGAGGGTTATCGAAGAGTACTGCTGGGCCAGTGAGGTTAGGAAGAACAGGTGAAGAAATTCAAGATGTTGTATTGTGGTAAAGCAGACCAGGCTGGACTTGTACAGTTAATGTTCGGGTCCTGGGCCGTGTTGTCAATCAGTGACCCAGGGACGCAGGTACAGTTTTTTGAAAGTAACATCACTGGTAGACAGGTTGGTGAAGCAGGCATTTGGGATGGTTACCCTTCATTGGACAGAGCATTGAGAGTAGGAGTTGGGATGTCATGGTGTATTTGTACAGGATATTAGTGAGGCCACTGTATAAGCATTGTTAATTACCTGGAAAAAATCAACTTGTTCACGTATGTCCATCAGGGAGGGCCATCAGACATTCTTACCTGGTCTGGCTCATATGTGACTCCAGTCCCACAGCAATATGGCTGACTCTGAGCTGAGTGGGGTAATGTATGCTGGTCCACACGGTGACATCCTTAGGCCATGAACGAATCAATGAAAGTACAGATGTACATCCCTACCTCAGCAAACAGCTCTAGCTGCAGCAATTTGTACTGGCTTTGTAACATTGTTCAGGCCTTTGCCCCTCTCTGTAACACTCTCACCACCTCCAGCACCTTCAATTCTCCTTGTTCCTATCATCTGACAATGTTTCCGCTTCCTACTGCAATCCTCCTGCTAGGAGACACCCCAGAGATCTCTTTAACAAATACGTCCGCACTTCTAAATGTTGGCTTCTTCAGATTTGATAGTTTTTTTTCATCTCTTAATCAAATCTGTTAAGTCCAGGACCAAGATTGTCCAAAGTCGGGGAGGAATATTGGGAAGGTATCGAGCACCTCGAGACTTGCTGTGGGGAAAATGAGAATTCAGGAGAAAACAGCATAAGGAGCGCATGACCACACCAACGCCCCACCCACCTCCTTCCAATGGCCACCTTCTGCCCCAAGTGTAACAGAGTCTGTGAAAGACCACATCGGTCTGTACAGCCAACTCCAGACTCCCCCCCACCCCCACCACCGAGAGTGGGACAGTCAGCCTTGTCTGTGAGCCACCGCGAAAGAGATGATGAGATAGGAAGGTTGAATCCCCTCACAATTATCCCAGTAACTTTGTTACAAATTCAAACAATTCTCTGTTAATGCAGTGTCTAATAATGTGATATCACTCAGTATCTCGCCATGTGGTATCCCTCGCTGTGACGGTCTATTTGCTGCCCCTGTCAGCATTTCTCCCTCTTACAGATGGTCTGAGTTCCTGAGTCAACAGAATTGTTCACTCCAGAGAGACGCAGCAGCCCAAGCAAGGGATGGAGACTGGGATTATCGAGATCTCTGCTGGACTCAGTGCCACTCTGCATGAGTTATCCTCATTACATCAGTCTAATTTCCCATTCTGTCTATTTCTGTCTCATGCAGGTAATCAGGATGTTCCTAACTCCTGTCTCATCCATCACCTCATTGACGACGGTTGGTCAGCCAGGGAGAGAGAGGGAGACCTGGAGCCTTCAGTAAATCCTGCAGCCGGTAAGATCACTCACAGTAAACAGCACAGAGTGGGGGTAGTAGACTTCTATATTCAGACCTGGAAGACCGGACATAGATACAGAGCTGGGCAAGGAACAGCAAATTTCTAGGCTTCATTCCCATCATCTTGTGAGGGTCCTACTCTCACCTCTGCTGTACTGGTCCTCAATGCGACAGCACAGGGGATCGCAGGGATCAATCCAGGCCTATGCTGGGTTAATGATCTCTGTAATATTCTCCAGATAATCCTTCCTCTGTCTGGAATCTCCTCTAGTCCACACCATTCTCTCTGTCTCTGTCAGGTTCTCCAATCCCTAACACCCTAATTCCTAAACTTCTGCAGTAGATACTAAATTTCTTCATCCCTGACTGTCCTGTCTATCCCTGTAAGCTCCTCTCACCAACACCTCCCTCCATGTCAATGGATTTAACCTCTTCATCGGTCCCTACCTATGTAATCCCCTCCAGCTCCTACAACCCTTCCTTAGCTGTGAAACATTTGTAATCTCCTTATCCTTCTCCAATTCTTTGATCTTTATCTTGTTAAATTTCACCCTCTTTCCACCCCCCCCAACCCTCGCGACCACAGGAACCTCCTTCAGTTTGTACAACCCTCCCCATTTGTGTAACTGTCTCCAACCCAGTAACCTGGCATTCTCCATTGCCTTCCGATCTATGTAGCCTCCAGAGCCTAGAAGCCACCTTATATTTATAAACGTCTTCAGTCACGACAACCTTCCATATCTCTGTTAGTATACACAATACTCTCCTAGCTGAAACAGCCCCCTGTCTGTGCCTCTCAGCCTGCCTACCTCTTCCTTTCTCCATCCCTATTCCTATCACCAGAATCTAATCCAGCTCCTTATAACTCTGTAAATTCCTCCAATCCCCAAAACCCTTTGTCCCATGAATATTCTTGACCAGATGTAACTTTGTTTAACTCTAACATCCTCGAGTCCCTGTAAGCCTCCCTGTCTCTGGAACCTCTACCCATCTGTTCAACCCCCAATTACTGAGGAATGACTCCCTGCATTCGCCATAAGGCAGATGGAGTGACAGTGAACAGATACGATTGAACTGTCATTCTGGAGATTTAGCTGCAGAATCACCATCACTGGGAAGCGAATACTGAAGGGTTATTGGGATAGAGTCATAGAGTCAGAGAGATGTACAGTATGGAAACCTTCGGTCCAACCCATTCATGCTGAGCAGATATCCCAACCCAATCTCGTCCCAATAGGCAGACTAGGCAAAAAGCCAACAAGTTGTGAAGGAAGGATGAGCTTAATGCATTAATGAGACAGTCATGTGGATCTGAATAACAAAAGTGGAGCTGAGAATAAGCAAGCAGCAGCAACCGTTAGCAGGAATTCTATTGTAGGCACCAACCAGTGATGGGAATGTCAATATGGTTACAGTCAGGACACTGAATGTACTTATTGCAAGAGCAGTACAGTCCCTGTGTGTGACAGTGGTCTCCATGCTGACTGATACAGCAATGAGTATCAGTGCTGTAACGGATAGAATCCTGGATTATATGTGAGATAGTTTTCTATAACATCATGTCATATTTGTAGATCAAATGCTGTGTCCTAATAAATATCCAATAATCCCATTATAAAGGTGTTTTGTGAGCAGAAACCCATAATATTATGCAGGACATATTGAGTTTGTGCTCAGACCATGAAATGTAGGAGGGGAATGAGGCTATTTGGCCCATTGAGTATACTGTGCCCTTCAGTCAGATCATGGCTGACCTGATACTGTTCAACTCTACGTTCCTGCCTTTTCCTCACAACCCTTGTTTCCCTGATTCATTAAAGTCTGCAGGAGGTTACAGAACAGTCGGAGGGATAGACAGAAATGGCAAATTTAGTTTAATCTGGACAAGTGTGAGATGATGTCAAATTCAAGAAGAAAGTTCGCATACCGAGGGATATTGATATACAGAAGGGTCTTGGTGCAAGTCAGCAACTCCCAGAAAATGGCAACAGAAGTGTTTCAGATGGGAAGGAAAGCAAATGGAGCACTGGTCTTCATCGGTCACAACGTTGGGTAAAGTGGTTTGCATCTGATGCTGTAATTGTATAAAACGTTTGGCCACATTTGGAGAACTGTGTGCAGTTGTCATCTCCACACAATAGGGAGGATAGGGAGGCTTTGGAGAGGGTACAAAAGGAGTTTATCAGCATGTTGTCTGTGTTAGGGGTTTTAAGGTTGTGTTAGGTGTTAAGAGGAAATTTAACAAAGTTGGATTGATTTGTGAGAATATCAGAGGTTGACAGGTGACCAGGTACAGGGACATAACATTAGGACAGGGATAGATAATGTAGATAGTCACAATCTCTTTTCCAATGTGAAAGTTTCAAATACTAGAACGCAGAGGCTTAAGGTGAGAAAGAGAATGTTTAAACGAGATGTGTGAGGCAAGTTTTTTTTTACAGAGAGTGGAAGTTGCCAAGCGAGGTCATAGAAACAGAAATGTGAGGAAAGATTTGAGGTGGGATTTCGACAGAAACATGAACAGGAAGAGAATAGAGGGATATGGACCATGTGCAGGCAGATGGTATGAGTTAGAATAGCATCATGGACAGCATGGACGTGGTAGGCCGAAGGGCCTGTTGCTGTGCTGTACTGTTCCCAGCATCTGCCCGATCAGAGCCCCTCAGAATCTTGGATGGTTCATTCCATTTCTCTCTCATTATCTCAACTTCAATGTGTTCAACCTCAACCTACTCCACCTCTTCTCATTAGAAAATCCCTCCTTTCCCAGGATCAGCCGAGTGACCCTTCTCTGACCTGCCTCCAGTGCGACAATATCTTTCCTTCGGGCACTCACACTGTGCATAATATTCGAGGTGTGGTCTGACTTGTACCTTGCATAGTTTTAGCTACACCTGCCTATTTTTAGACTCCATTCCCTCTGTAATAAATGGCAGCATTTGATTTGCCTCGTCTATTCCCTGCTGACCCTGTAAGCTCCCTTTATCAGATTGATAAACAAGAACTCCCATAACCCTTTCTGCTGTCAGTCTTGAAACCAAATATTGTTATCCTGACAGTGCGTCGGGACCATACTGACATTGTTAGAAAGGATATGTCAATATACAATAACTGGCCACTTCGAGACACATGTGATAAACGAGAATTTGTTTTTGAGCCTGTTGGAGTTAATTTGTTGGTGTGAATATAAATGGCAGAGTTGTAAGGATGTAGGAGGGGTGTAGTGGGATAGGGGATATCGTGTATTTGAATTATCAGAAGCCTTTGTGCAATTTTCAATAAGGGCTAAAGCGTAACTTGGTAGAGAATAGGGCCCCTTAAAGATCAATAAGGTTGCCTATGTGTGGAACCAGAGGAGATGAGTGACATATTAGACAAAATAATCTTGTCAGTATTTACTGTGGAGAAAGACATGGAAGCTTGGGAACTTGGGGAAATAAATAGTGATGTCTTGGAAAGAATCCTCAACAGAAAAGAAAAAGTGCTGGAATCTTAAAACAAATAAAGGTAGATCAATCCTCAGTAGCTCATTGGGTCAATACTAGAATATTGTGGGAAGCTAGCGAAGAGATTTCAGTGTCCCTTACAGAGATATTTATATTATCAACAGACACAGTGAGGTGTTGGAAGACCGGAGGGCGGCTAATGCTGTTGCATCACTTAAGGGTTGCAGGGAAAAGGCAGGAAATTACAGCCCCGTGAGCCCAGTGATGGGGAAGTTGTTGGAGGAGATTCTGAGAGAAAGGAGCTCCTTACATTTACAAA
>NC_083443.1:2851972-2962220 GCF_020745735.1 Hemiscyllium ocellatum | reverse complement strand
GGCAAAGGCTGATTCGAGGTGGTCAGCATGGCTTTGTGAGTGGAAAACCATGTTTCACAAACCGAATTGACTCTTCGAGGAGGTGGCCAAAGATAGATGAAGGCAGAGCAGTCAATGTTGTCCACGTGGACTTTAGCATCTAGTCAAGAGGAAGAAGGAAGCTTACTTAAGGTTGAGGAAGCAAGGATCAGACAGGGCTCCAGATTAGTGGGCAGCACGGTGGCACAGTGGTTAGCACTGCCTGCCAGAGACCCGGGTTCAATTCCCGACTCAGGCGACTGACTGTGTGGAGTTTGCACGTTCTCCCCGTGTCTGCATGGGTTTCCTCCGGGTGCTCCGGTTTCCTCCCACATTCCAAAGATGTGCGGGTCAGGTGAATTGACCATGCTAAATTGCCCATAGTGTTAGGTAAGGGGTACATGTAGGGGTATTTGTGGGTTGCGCTTCGGCGGGTCGGTGTGGATCTTTGGGCTGAAGGGCCTGTTTCCACACTGTAAGTAATCTAATCTGAGAATAGTTGCATTGGATGGCACGGTGTCTCAGTGGTTAGCTATCTCAGAGCACCACATATTCCATTTCGATTACAGCCTCAGGTGACTGTCTGTGTGGAGTTTGCACATTCTCCCCGTGTCTGCGTGGGTTTTCTCCAGTTGCTCCAGTTTTCCACCCCCCCCCCCCCCCCGCCCCTCCCCCGCAGCCCAAAGATGTGCAAATTAAGTGACTCAGCCATGCTAAATTACCCAAAGTGTTCAGGGATGTGAAGGTTTAGTGCATTAGTCAGGGCAAATGGAGAGTAATAGGGTGGGGGAATGGGGCTGGATTGGATACTGTTTGGAGGGTTGATATGGAGGTGTTGGGTCAAATGGCCTGTTTCCATACTGTAGAGATTCCCTGAAGGTACCAGGAAGGAACCGAAGAATGGACTTAGGGCAACTAGAAGGCGACATGAAAAAGCTTTGTGGGAAGGATTAAGGAAAACTGTGAGGCATTCTCCACTTATGTGAGGAACAAGAGGATGGTCAGAGTGAGGATAAGGCCAATCTGGGATAGTGGAAGGAACTTGTCTCTGGAGTCACAGGAGGTAGGGGCAGAGGTATTCACTGCTGAGGAGGGTCTTGTCGTTTGTGAGGACAGTGTGAAACTGGCTGATGTACGTGAACAGGTGGATGTTAAGGAGGAGGATGTGCTGAGAATGTTGTAAAAGATAAGGATAGATAAGTCGCTGAACCAGACTGGATGTGTCCAAAGTTACTACACGAAGCGAGGGAATGGATTGCTGCGCACCTGGTGATGACCTTTGCACCCTCACTGTCCACTGGAGTCTTACCAGATGATTGGAGGCAGGAAAATAGTATTCCCTTGTTCAGGAAAGGGAATTGGGTTAATCCTGGGAATTGCACACCTGTAAGTCTTATGTCTGTGGTGTGCAGTTTATTGGAGAGGACTCTGGGAGACAGGATTTATTTTTCCTTGGGGAACTATAGTTTGATTAGAGATAGTCAACATGGCTTTGTAAGGGACAGGTCATGCCTGACAAATCTTATTGAATCTTTTGAGAATGTGACAAAATACCTTTATGGCTTATTCAGGAAATACGGAGACATGGGATGCAGGGAAACCTGTCTGTCTGGATACAGGATTACTGGCCCACAGAAGACAGAGGGTGAAGATAGATGGAAACAATTTATCCGGAGTTCAATGACCAGTGGTTTTCTTCAGGGAGTGGTTACAGGACCTCTGCTCTTTGTGATTTTATGAATAAGTTGGATGTGTGAGTGGAAGGGTCGGTTAGTAAGTTTGCCAATGACACAAAGGTTGGTGGAGTTGCTGATAGTGTGGAGGGCTGTTGTAGGTTGTAACGGGACAATGACAGGATGCAGAGCTGGGCTGAGAAGTGGCAGATGGAGGTCAATCTGGGAAAGTGTGAAGTCATTCATTTTGAAGATTGAATTTGAATGCAGAATGCAGGGTTAAAGGCAGGATCTTTGGCAGTGTGGAGGAACAGAGGGATCTTGGGGTCCAAGTTCCTAGATCCCTCAATGTAACCACCCAAGCTGATAGGCTTGGGAATATGTTGTGTGTGATTTCATTAGTTTTGGGATTGAGTTTTAAAGCGATGGGGTTATGCTGCAGCTCTATAGAGCCCTGGTTAGACCCTACTTGGAATATAGTGTTCAGTTCTGGTGGCCTCATTACAGGAAGGATGTGGAAACTTTAGAAAGAGTAAAGAAACAAGGGGGTATAATTTTCGGGTGATTAGCGGATGGTTAAGGGGAGATTTCAGAGGTAGGTTTGTTACATACAGAGTGGTGACTGAGTGGAATGCACTGCCAGTGGTGGCAGTAAAATTAAATGCATTAGGAACATTTAATATACTTCTGAATAGGCACATGGATGAATGGTATGGAAGTTAGAGTCATAGAGATTTACAGCATGGAAACAGAGCCGTCGGTCCAACCCGTCCATGCCGATTAGATATCCCAACCCAATCTAGTCCCACCTGCCAGCACCCGGTCCCTATCCCATCAAACCCTTCCGATTCATATACCCAACCAAATGCCTATTAAATGTTGCAATTGTATCAGCCTCCACTCTTCATCTGACAGCTCATTCCATATACGTACCACCCTCTGCGTGAAAATGTTGCCCCTTAGGTCTCTTTTATATCTTTCCCCTCTCACCCTAAACCTATACCCTCTAGTTCTGGACTCCCCAAACCCAGGGAAAATACATTGTCTATTTACCCTATCCATGCACCTCTACAAGGTCACCCCTCAGCCTCCCGACGCTCCAAGGAAATCACCCCCAGCCTGTTCAGCCTCTCCCTAGAGCTCAAAGCCCCCAACCCTGGCACCATCCTTGTAAATCTTTTCTGAACCCTTTCAAGTTTCGCGATATCTTTCTGATAGTAAGGAGACCAAAATTGCACGCAATATTCCAACAGTGGCCTATTCAATGTGCTGTACAGTCACAACATGACCTCCCAACTCCTGTACTCAATACTCTGACCAATAAAGGAATGCATACCAAACGCCTTCTTCACTATCCTATCTACCTGGGTCTCCATTTTCAAGGAGCTATGAACCTGCACCCCAAGGTCTTTTTGTTCAGCAACACTCCCGAGGACCTGACCATTTCATGTATCAGTCCTATTAAGATTTGCTTTCCCAAAATACAGCACGTTGCATTTACCTGAATTAAACTCTATCTGCCACTTTTTTTTAATCTTACAGTCGGGTAAAAGATTGGCATGTCATCATGGCCGAAGGGTCTTGTTCTGTACTTTGCTGTGTTCTACGTGTCGTATGGTAAACTGGGTAATAAACTCAGATCAGTGTAAAAGGAAATGGCATTCAGGAGGAGCTAGTCAACTGTACAAAAAATTGGTCTTGATGGTTGGAGACAGGGTGATGGGAGACATGTTGTTTTTCATACTGGAGGCATGTGACCAGCGGTGTAGTGGGTCCCCTGTTGTTTGTCATTTGGATAAATGGTTTGGATGGGAATATTGGTTTCCTGTTAAGTAAGTTTTTTGGGTGACACTGGCATTGGTGGTAAAGTAGACAATGAAGACGGTTATCTATGATCCAACAGGATGGACAGTACTGCTGGGGTAGTGGGCTGAAGAATAGCAGATGGAGTTTAATTAGATAAACGTGAAGTGTTCCATTTTGGTGAAACAAACCAGGGTGGGACTTGTACAGTTAATGTTCAGGCCCTGGGTGGTGTTGTGAGAGACCCAGGGATGCAGGTACACAGTTCTTTGAAAGTGGTGTCACAGGTAGACAGGCCGATGAAGCAGGTGTTTGGGATGTCTACCTTTATTGGGCAGAGCATTAAGACTAAGGGTTGGGACGTCATGTTGTATCTGTACAAGACATTGGTCAGGCCACGATAAAAGCATTGTTGATCAGTGGGAATAACACATCTGGTTCACTGACCTTTTGTGTAGAACATCTGACATTTTAACCTGGTTTGGCTAACATGTGACCCCAGACCCCCTGCAATATGGCTGACTCTGAGCTGTTCTCTGGGTAATTAGCAGTGACACCCTCATCCCATGAATGAATAAATAAAAATACATATGTCCCTCCCTACCTCTGCAACCCCTCCAGCTGTAGCAATCCGTAGTGACTTTGTAACACTGTTCAGGCCCTGACCACTCTCTGTAACACTCTCACCACATCCAGCACCTTCACCTCTCCCTGTTCCTATTGTGACATTATACCCTCACAGGGATTCCTCTGCCAACTGCCCTCCTCCTGCTAGCAGACCCTTTGCAAGCCCTTTAAAACTTACTCCTAAAACACTCTCGCACATCATGATTTTAAGTAATTTTTGGTGATCTTCTAAGCCTCATAATCTAATATGACCTATTTTGTCCTGAGTGAGGGGCCGGTGGGAATTTCTTGCTGAGGTTTTGTCTGTTTCAATGGAATCTTATTTTGTTGAGTGATGTACACTGTTCCTTCAAATATTTTCCATTGTTCATTTACAGGCCCATATTTCAGTCTGTTTCGCCTCTTTACCTTGGTCAGTTCTCATCTCAAACCCAAGTAATTGGCTGTTTTTGTTTCTAGTTGTAGCTTGTCCTTGTTGTGATTCACTTTAAACTTTATATTTATTTAAACTGCACTTTATCGCAATTTCCCTGAGGATCTC
The DNA here is from genome assembly GCF_020745735.1 of Hemiscyllium ocellatum. Lineage (NCBI taxonomy): Eukaryota > Metazoa > Chordata > Chondrichthyes > Orectolobiformes > Hemiscylliidae > Hemiscyllium > Hemiscyllium ocellatum. The sequence continues at coordinate 2,957,558 of NC_083443.1, read as the reverse complement.
TCCCGGTGACATTACTCATTCACTAAGTTTCATCACACAACAGTCGCTCTGAGATAGTTATGTCCCTAACCAGTTGCACAATTTGTTATTCAAAGAAACACTGAAAAAAATTCTCTGAACTCCTCTTCCAATATCACTGTTGTCAGTGTGACTGTCCCAGATTATGTGAACATTGAAGTTTCCCAAAATTATCACAATGTGTTTGTTAAAAAAATTCCAGTGAGTTCCTGTGTAATGCAGTGATGAACAATGGAATATTGTTCGGTGGCTAAAACTGTTCTGCTGCTTGTGTCCTTGGCAAGTAGTAGCCAGAATTTACATTCAGACTGACTCTACTTCATGATCTGAGGCCAAATGCTTTCTCTGTGATGCCTTTTTATCCATTATTGTTAGCGTTACCCATTTTGCCTGAATTTCCACAAGGTTGTGATCCATTGACTATTTCTGTCCACCTTTTGTTCACCCTGTAACCACGTCTCTCTGGTGTCTAAATCTCTTTTATCTCAGTGTCACAAATCAATCTACCTTATTGGACAGACATTCAAAAAACATAATTTACTCTTTCCCACAATTTCCTGTCACAACCCGATTCCCTGATGTACAGTTTTAGTTAATCGCTGTCCCATCCTGTTCCTTTCTGCTTGTCTTCAGCCACATTCCCATGCTGCTCCCATACTTCACCTTTTTCCCTTGGATTTGGAAAGCTCCTTTCACCTGCATCCTCTCTGTCAGTTGAAAGCCCTGTCCATAAACCTACCAACATGATTGGCCAGGACACTGGTCCCAGCACAGTTCCAGTGGGACCATCCTAATGGGTTAGTTATTAAATCAGGTATGGGATGTGGGTGTCTCTGACCAGCCTTTCTTGCCCAGCCCAAGCTGCCCTTGAGCTAAGTAACTTGCTCGGCCATTTCAGAGGGTCATTGAGAGGCAAACGCTTTGCTGTGGGTACGTCGTGCAGACCACGTGAGGATGGGCAGATGTCCTTCTCGAAAGGACAAGTGTTTGGGGTTTTGTACATCAGCAATGGTTTCATATTTATTTATGGATTGTTAATTACTATTTTTAAAATTATTGAAGGTGGGATTCAAACCCACTTCCCCTGAACATTAGCTGAGGTTTTGGATACATGCTCTTGCAATAATACCACTCGGCCATCAATTGCCTGCTCACTGGTTGCTCATCCCTGAGCACTGATACCAGGGCAACATGAAGCTAAACCCATTCTTCCAACATGACTGTGTGATCCTGAGGTCTTTTAGCACTCTGGTGATATCACTCAGTCTCCCTCCATGCAGTATCCCTCACTGTGGGGGTCTAATTGCTGCCTCTGTCAGCGCCTCCCGCTCTTGCAGCTACTCCAGATCTTGAGCGAACAGAATCCTCCACTCCAGAGAGATGCAACAGCACAGGCCAGGGAAAGAGTGGGATTTTCCAGATCTCTGCGGGGCTCATTTCCATTCTCCATGTGTAACCCTCACTGCATCAGTCTAATTTTCCATTCTGTCTATTTTTCTGTCTCCTGCAGATACTCAGGAAGGTGCTGACTCTATAGACTTCCCAACTGCTGTGTGTCTCGTCCATCACCACATTGAAGATGGTTGGTCAGCCAGAGAGACAATGGGCAGGGAGATCTGGAGCCTTCAATAAATCCTGCAGTGAGGTAAGGTCACTCACAGTGCACAGAGAAGGGAGCAACAAGAGGTCTGCAAACATCATCTAACAAGACCTGACATAGATACAGTGCTGGAGGGGAAGTACAGTATAGTACAGAAACACCCCTCGCTCAATCACCACCTCTACATTAACTTCCGTTGCACTGAGACAGCATCGGGAGTTCATAGTTATCAATCCAGTCCTGTGCTGTCTTAGTGAGCATCAGTACAACAGAGGGGAGAGTAGGCCTCCGACGAGATGTTGTGAATGCTGCCTGGGATCTTTCTGTTCTGTGTTCTCCCTCCAACACTGTACTAAGACTCACTACTCTGCAACACTGTATGTATGGCATGGCTTGTGTACCAGTGTCTTCAGTCATTTTTAACTCCTATAACAGTTCCTGTCCCTGTAACCTGCTCCAATCCCAATAGCCCCTCCACATAATAGAAACGTACTGCATTCCAGACTACCATCCCTTTCACTGTAAGTTGTTTCAGTGTCCACAACATGCTTTACTTCCGTACTATAATCCTCTTTAACTGGATACAGAGTGATACAGCATGGAAACAGAACCTGTGGTCCAACTCCTCAATGCTGCCCATGTTTCCTAAACTGAATGAGTCTCATTTGCCTGCTTTGGCCCTTAGTTCTTCAAACCTTCTCCTCTCCATGTTCCTGCCCAAATGTGTTTTCCATGTTGTCATTGTTCTTGTTTCTCCCATGTGCCCCCTGGCAGTCCGTTCTATCTGTACACCATCCTCTTTGGAAAGTGTTGCCCCTCAGCTCCCTCTCTAAATCTTTGCTCTCTTACCTCCAGTTTGTACCCTCGAGTTTTGTCTCCCTTACCCTTGGCTATTCACCATTCTTAGGCCCAATCCTTGTGAGACTCCACCGGTCACTGTCCTCCATTCTGATAAGCAACCCTCACCACCACCCTCTGTCTTCTACCTTTGAGCCAGTTCTGTCTCTAAATAGCTAGTTCTCCCTGTATTCCATGAGATCGAACCTTGCTAGTCAATCTCCCATGGTGAAACTTGTCGCACACCTTACTGAAGTCCATATAGATCACACCTACTACTCAGCCCTCATCAATCCTCATTGTTATTTCTTCAAAAAACTCAGTTAAGTTTGTAAGGCATGATCTCCCACGCACAAAGCCACGTTGACTATCCCGAATCAGTCCTTGCCTTTCCAACTACATGTACATCCTGTCCCTCAGGATTCCCTCCAACAACTTGCCCACCACCGAGGTCAGGCTCACTGCTCTATAATTCCCTGGCTTGTCCTTACCACTCTTCTTAAACAATGGCACCTCATTAGACAAACTTCAGTCTTCTGGCACCTCTCCTGTGACAATCTATGATACAAATATCTCAGCAAGAGGTCCAGTAATCACTTCCCTCGCTTCCCAAAGAGTTCTCGGGTACACCTGATCAGGTCCTGGGAATTTACTCTCCTTTCATGCATTTCAAGACATCATCACTTGCTCCTCTATAATATGGACATTTTGCAAGGTGTCACTATCTATTACCCTACATTCTATATCTTCCATATCCTTTTCCACAGTAAAAACTGATGCAAAATACTCATTTAGTATCTCTGTCTTTTAACCGTTGTCATTGTACCCACATCCACCCTTCCTCAGGAAGTTCATTCCACAATCATAACACACTCTGTGGAACAATTTGCCCCCATGTATTTTTTTTGAACATCGCTCTCTTCTAAACTTTAAGACGTGGTCACTCCTCTTGGGAGTCCCCCATCCTGTGGAAAAGACAACTACCATTAAATTGATCTATATACCTTATTTTTTAAAATTAACTTTTATAACATCACGTCTCAACCTCCAGGCTCCAGTGAAAAAAGACTCAGCCTATCCCGCCATTTTGCAGAACTCAAGCCTTCCATACCCAGCAATATCCTGGTAAATCTCTTCTGAATCCCCTGCAGCTTAATAATATCCTCCCTGTTAACTGGGCGACCAGACCCCTGCACAGAGTATTGCAGAACAGGCCTCACAAATGTCTGTGCAATTTCAACATGACGTCCCAAATCCTCCACTCAATGGACTGAGCAATAGTCAGGCATGCCAAGCACTGACTTATCCATCCTGTGATGCAAACTTCAAGAATTATGTATCTGAACCCGGAGTTCCCACTGCTCTAAAACACGAGCCGAGGCCCGAACATTAATTGTATCAGCTCTATCCTTATATGTTTTACCAAGTGCATTACCTCACATTTATTCAGATTGAAGTTCATCTACAATTTTTCAGCTCATTCACCCATATCATCAAGATCCCTTTGTAATCTTAGCAAACCTCCTTCACTGTCCACTATGTCACCCTCCAGCCTGCCAGCCCACCACACATGGCTGTCAATGGTACAAATACCTTTGCTAGGGGCTCCAAAATGTCTTCCCTTCCATCCCACAATGTCCTGTGATACACTTAATCAGGTCCTGGGGCTTTCCATACCTTTGTGTTTTAAAATGTCCAGCACCGCCTCTTCTATAACATGTCCTCTTTTCAAGCCATAGAGATGTACAAGGGAAACAAACCCTTCGGTCCAACTCATCCATACTGACCAGAAGATCTAAATAAGTCCATCCCATTTACCAGCATTTGGCCCATGTACATCTAAACCCTTATTATTCACAGAACCATCCATCTCTTAAATGTTGTCACAGTATCATTATCTGCTACTTTCTCTCTCAGCTCATTCCATACACACATCACCGTGTGCATAAAAAAGCTGACCCTTCAGTCCCTTTTAAACCTTCCCCCTTTAACCTTAAACCTATGCCCTTTAGTTTTGGATCCCCAACCTCTGGGAAAAGACCTTGAATGTTTACCCAATCCATACTCCTCATGTTTATATAAACCTCTGTCAGGTCACCCCTCAGTCTCTGATGCTCCAGGGAAAATTATTTGAGCTTATTCAGCAAGAACCCCGGCAACATCTTGTTAATCTTTTCCGAACACTTTCAAGTTTCACAACCTCCTTCCTATAGCAGGGATACTGGAATTGCAGCGAACTCCAAATATGGTCTAACGTATTACTCTTGTTCCCTGAGTTCCCCATTCTTTGTCCACAGTAAGTTCTGGGGTAACAGAAAATATTTAAGGTCTTAGCCATATCCTGCGGTTTCACACATCAATAGTCTGATTGATCTTTAAGGAACATTATTTTGTCTCGAATTACTCTTTTCCTCAATATATTTATACAATCACTTTTGGATTCTCCCTATCCTTCCCTGCCGAGTCTATTTCATGTACCCTTTCTGCATTCCTGATTTCCACCCAAAGTGTATTCCTCCAGCCCCTGTGATCCACAGGGATTCCCTTGATCCAGCTGGTGATACCTGACATGTGCCCCTTTTCCTTGTCCAATAGACAGCCAGTGTTTCCGACTGCTGTCAGCATTGAGCTGCACACAAACAGGAACATGCTGGTGGTGATCGCTCAATTTATCTCACTTTTAAAATATTCTCAGTTGCCAGACTCCCCTTTTCCTGCAAATAGACTCCCCCATCACCTTTTGAAAGTTCCTGTCTAATACTGTCAAGATTGTTCTGGTCCCATTTCATAACTTGAAAGTGTGGACTAGACCTGTCCTTTTCCATCTCTATTCGTAAGCTAATAGAATTGTGGTGACTTTGGCAAAATGCATTCCCACTCACACCTCAGTCCCTTTCCCTACCTTGTTTCCCAAGGGGCGGTCGGTTTTGCCCCTTTCTCTTTTCAGGCCATTTACGTATTGATTGGGAGTTTTCTGGAACATAATTACCAAATTCCTCCCTTGCAAACACTGAACACTGGCAGTCCCAGTCTAGGTTTGGAAAGTTCAAAAACCCTACCATAACAGCCCTATTATTATGGTTGATATTTGAGATCTCCTGATTTATTTGTTCCTCAGTCTGCCACAGATTATTCGGAGTTAGTAGGACAATCGTATCAAAGTGATGACCCATTCTTATTTCTCAGTGCTACTAACATAACTTCACTGGGCAATCCCACAGGAATATCCTCTCTCGGTACTGCTGGGATGATTCATGCGATCAAACCCCACCTCCACACATCCTCTCGTGCCTCCCCTTTGATGCTTCCTGTAGCATTTCCACCTTGAAACAATGCGCTGCCAGCCCTGCCCCTTCCCCGGCTGTGTTTCTGTAATAACTGTACTAACCCAGTCCCATGTTCCAATCCATGCCCTGAGTTCATCTTTCTTAACTGTCAGGCCCCTTGCATTGAAATAAATGCAGTTTAAACATCAGTTTTCCCCAATTCCCTGCTATGCTCTTGCCTGTCTTGTCTGCTGAAATTGCTCTCTTTAACTTGTGTACCAGCATCAATCTTCTTTCTGGCTTTACGACTGTTTAAGATGCAACACCCTGCCAGACTAGTTTATACCTCTCAAGCAGCTCTAACAATTCACCCCATCAGGATGTGGGTCCCCCTCCTGCTCCCAGTTCAGGTGCCTTCCCCACCCTGTCAACCTGTGCTGACAACTTCAGGTATCCAGAGACTTGCCCACCAGGGATTCTGTGTTCCTCAGAACTCCAGGAAGACCTACCATTCATGATGTATATCCTTCACTTATGAGACCTCCCACAGTGCAATACCTCTCAGTGATCAGAAGTAAACTCCATCTGCCATTACTCTGCTCAGTTTATCATATGATTGATATCAGACTGCAGCCTGAGACCACCCCCTCACCATTTATGTCACCTGCAAACCCACTAATGATTCTTTCTGCTTTCACATCCAAATTATTAGTGTACATAATAACTAGCACTGGTTCCTGCACAGATCCCTGTGGTACACCCACTGGTGAAAGCATTTCAAACACGAAGAAGGATATCCGCTAATTTTGTATCTAGTTTGCGAACTTGCCTTGGATCCCAGTTGGTCTTTACATTTGAACCAGCCTTCCATAAGGGACCTTGTCAAAGGCCTTATTCAAGTCAATGTAACCCACATCATTTGCACTGCCCTCATCAATATTTTTAGACAGCATTTCAAAAAAACTGAACTGAATTCCTCAGACTGTATCTCCCTCTACCAAATCCGTGATGACGCTGCCACGGTGATCCATGCCTTTGCAAGTGTTGATGCATCCTCAGAGTTGTTCCCAATAATTTCCCTCCCCCTGCTGTCAGACTATCTGCTCTGTAATTATCTGGCCTATCCCTGCTGCCCTTCCTGAACAAAGAAACCACATGAGCTATCCTCCAATAATTTGACACTTCACCTGTGGCCAGCAAAGTATTAAATATATCCAACAGGACCCCAGCAATCTCCTCCCTTACCTCCCATAGCAGCCTGGGATACATTTCATTGGGCACTGGGGATTTCTCCACCTTTATGCCCGTGAAAACATTTAATACCTCCTCCTTATGCACTTTATTACATTCTACAACCTCACCATCCCCACTGAAATCTCCCACTACAATGTCTTGCTCCTGTGTGAATAGAGATGGCAAGTATTCATTGAAGACCTCACCTCCTACTTCTGGCTCCATGCACAGATTGTCCCTTTGGTTTGTAACAAGCCTCATCGTTTTTCTGTGAGTTGTCTTCCTCTAACTATGCTCGTTAAATACCTTGTGGCTTCTCCTTAACAGTATCTGTCAAGGATATTTCATGCCCATTAATTGCCTGTCATTTTAAGGATTCCCTTGCACTCTCTCTGCGTTGGTCGGTCTTTACCTGTTTTCATCACATTTTATTTCCTTTATCAAGCTCAGGATATCGCTTGACCAGTATTCACTGGAGTTACTGCCTTTGTCATTCACTCTTTGCAGAACACACTGGCCTTGAATTCTCCCTGTATCACTTTAACATAGTTCCTCTTTCTGAATATGAACCCAACAGCAAATAGTTCCTCCCAGTCTGTGTTTGCCAGATCCTGTGTCGGGGTAATGATAATGCCCAGTGACGGTGATATTCTTACGATTAGGGGGCATCCATAAATTTGGCATTTTCACTTCTACTCTATCGTTATATTTTTTCCAAAATTACTTTGAAACCTACTGTTATGACTAGTATCACCAAAACACTATAAAAATTCTTATGTCTGTCATCTTGTGTAGCACCTACAGCTCACTCTATCTGTTATATCCAGCTCTTACTGACCTCCCCATCCGTGTACCTTCCTCCAACTTCTCCAGCACATATGTCACTGTAACCTTCTCCAGTTCCACCTCATTACCCCTAACCTTCCACCATCCATTTCCCCTCACTGTCTGTGCAGAGTCCTCCAGTTCCTACAGTGTTTCCTGCCAACCCTCCCTTTGTGTAATGTTCTGAAGCCACCTGAAGGCTCCCAAGATCTGTAACCTTGCCCTCTCTCTCTCTTCAATCTTCTCTGTCTCTGTGACTAACTCCCATCAGTACAATGTTCCTTACTTCTGACCACCTCCAGTCAGTACTAGCCTTCCTAGCTCTTGAACATCTTGCAGCCACTAAAAGCATCTTATGTGCCTGAAATATCCTCTCAATTGTTGTAACAACTCACATTCTCACGATTGCCTCTGTCCATAACCTCAGTCAGTCCATAGAATCCTTGCTAACTTGGTAACCTCACCCAGTGTGTACAACTCTGAGTATGACTAAATTCATCCGGTCTCCCCAACCGTCCCTACTCTAATTGTCGAGAGAATCCACAATCTTCCCTATTGTGTTACCCTCCCCCAGTTCCTCTCATGGACACCATCTATGTAACCTTCTCCTGTTCCTGACTGTATTTTCCTCCTGTTCCAATAATCCCTGTGAACTTTGTGACCTAGTCCAATCTCTGCAGTGCTCTGTATAATCAGCCTCACTGTGCCTGGAACCTGGCTTCAATTCCAGCCTTGGCCGACTGTCTGTGGGAACTTTGCATGTTCTCCCCCCGACTGTGTGGGTTTCTTCCAGGTGCTCTAGTTTCTTGCCATAGCCCAGCATTTGCACGATACGTGGATTGGCCATCATAAATTGGGCAGCACGGTGGCACAGTGGTTAGCACTGTGGCCTCACAGCACCTGAGACCCGGGTTCAATTCCCGACTCAGGCGACTGACTGTGTGGAGTTTCCACGTTCTCCCCGTGTCTGCGTAGGTTTCCTCCCACAGTCCAAAGATGTGCGGGTCAGGTGAATTGACCATGCTAAATTGCCCGTAGTGTTAGGTAAAGGGGTAAATGTAGGGGTATGGGTGGGTTGCGATTCGGCGGGTCATGTGGACTTGTTGGGCCAAAGGGCCTGTTTCCACACTAAGTAATCTAATCTAAAACAAAATGACTGTAATATTTAGGCAAGTGTGGTTTAGGTGAGTTCACCATGAGAAATGCAGGGTTTATTGGACAGGGAGAGGGATACGTCTGCTTAGGATGCTCTTTAGAGGGTTGGTGTGGACTTGTTGGGCCGAATAGCCTGTTTCCACACTGTGGAGATTCTATTCAGGTTATTGCCCAGTCCTGTCAACCATCCCTGTCTCTTGAACCTTCCTCATCCCCAATATTCTCCTTAAATGTGTAATCTCCAACAGTCTCTAAAACACTCCTTGGCGATGTAAGCTTCTCCAGTCCTTGCCACGATCGATATGACTGTCACCTCTTCCTGCTTTTAGAACAATCCCTATAACTGTTGTCATTTGTTACATCACTCCCAATCACTGTTCCATCCTGAAACCCCCCAAAACATTTATATCTCTGTAAACGCATCTGGACTGTCTATATTTCCTTTTGACAGTCCTGTTCTGAGACTTTCTCTATTTCAAAAAAGTAATTAAGTGTCGACAACCCTTATTATTGTAACCTCCCTCCAGCCTTACAGCGCTGAGGATCTGTAGAAGCTCTGTTCAAACCGAGAACCATCTCTGTGTCTGTAATCTCCTCCACTCCCCAGAATTCATTCTCTCTGAGCTCTTCTGTAGTCCATTAATCACTCCCCAAACACTGTCTGTATCAGTATAACCTTCACCAAAAACACAACCTTCCCTATCTGTGTAAATCCCTACCCCAGTCCCAGTGGATGTGGTCTATGTCGACTTTCAAAAGGCCTTTGATAAGGTGCCACACGGGAGGCTGCTGAGCAAGGTGAGGGCCCATGGTGTTCGAGGTGAGCTGCTGGGATGGATTGAGGATCGGCTGTCTAACAGAATGCAGAGAGTTGGGATAAAAGGTTCTTTTTCAGAATGGCAGCCGGTGACGAGCGGTGTCCCGCAGGGTTCGGTGTTGGGGCAACAGCTATTCGCATTATATATTAATGATTTGGACGAGGGGACTGGGGGCATTCTAGGGAAGTTTGCCGATGATACCAAGTTAGGTGGACAGGCAGGTAGTACTGAGGAAGTGGGGAGGCTACAGAAGGATCTAGACAGGTTGGGAGAGTGGTCCAGGAAATGGCTGATGGAATTTAACGTGAGAAAGTGCGAGGTCTTGCACTTTGGCAAACAGAATAAAAGCATAGACTACTTTCTAACTGGTGAGAAAATTAGTAAAGCCAAAGTACACAGGGATCTAGGAGTGCTAGTCGAGGATTCTCTAAAGGTAAAAATGCAGGTTGAGTCCGTGATTAAGAAAGCAAATGCAATGTTGTCTCTTATCTCAAGAGGGTTGCAATATAAAAGCAGAGATTTCATACTGAGACTTTATAAAGCTCTGGTTAGGCCCCATTTGGAGTACTGTGTCCAGTTTTGGTCCCCACACCTCAGGAAGGACATACTGGCACTGGAGCGTGTCCAGCGGAGATTCACACGGATGATCTCTGGAATGGCAGGTCTAACATATGAGGAACGGCTGAGGATACAGGGATTGTATTCGTTGGAGTTTAGAAGATTAAGGGGAGACTTAATAGAGACATACAAGATAATACATGGCTTGGAAAGGGTGGACTCTAGGAAATTGTTTCCATTAGGCGAGGAGACTAGGACCCGTGGACACAGCCTTAGAATTAGAGGGGGTCAATTCAGAACAGAAATGCGGAGACATTTCTTCAGCCAGAGGGTGATGGGCCTGTGGAATTCATTGCCACGGAGTGCAGTGGAGGCCGGGACGCTAAATGTCTTCAAGGCCGAGATTGATAGATTCTTGTTGTCTCGAGGAATTAAGGGCTACGGGGAGAACGCTGGTAAGTGGAGTTGAAATGCCCATCAGCCATGATTGAATGGCGGAGTGGACTCGATGGGCCGAATGGCCTTACTTCCACTCCTATGTCTTATGGTCTTATGGTCTTATCCCTCTAAACTCCGTCAAACAATACAACCCTCCAAGTTTGTGTATTCACCTTCAGTCCCTACTCACCTCCCTATCTGTGTAACCTTCTACATTCATTTTTGCTTCAGACTCTTCAACTGTCCCTGTCAGTGTAATATCTTCCAGAGCCGAAAACTCCCCTCTCTTTTAACTTTCTCAGGCCACACAACCCTCACTATCTGTGACCTACTTCTGTCGGAGAACCCTCCCTCTGTGAACTGCTCCAAATCTTCAACTCTCCATAACCTCCTGCAGCTCTTCCAGTCCTCCCTGTGTACAAAACCTCTTCCAGTTCCTAAAACGTCATCAGTCTGTGGTGACCCTACCACCATCCCTATCTGTGTTATCCTCTCAGGTCCCTGCAACACTCCCGATCTGAAGATCCCACTCCAATGCCTGTGCCCTTCCCGGTCCTGTTCCTACAAGACTCATTAACTATGTAACATCCTCCCGTCACTATCACCCACAGTGTCAATGTAAGCTCCTCCTGTATCTCCATCCAGTTACCCATCTCCATAACCTTCTCCAGCTCTTACACCCCTATCTGTGTAAACGTCACTCTCCACTCGAACCCCCCCTTCCTAACGCAGGAACATCCTCCTGTTTGTGCTATGCTCCCTTATCTGTGAAACTGTCTCCAACCAAACTTGCTACCCCAATCTCTGAAACACGAATCCAGATTCCACAGCCTCCATGTCTAAATAACCCCCAGAACCTAAGCCTTCCTATATCTATAAACATCTTCAGTCACGATGACTCTCCATATCTCTGTTTGTTCCGCCAGATGACAAAAAACCTCTTTATCTCTGTAATCTGCTCAGCTCCCTAAAACAGTCCCTGCCTGTGTAGTCCAGCGCTGTCCTATAAACATCCTTGTCCATGTAGACTTCTTTATCCCTCCCAACATTCCCAACTCCATAAACCCGTCAGCCTACAGCTGTCCACATTTCTGTAACCTCCTGTGGGCCTATGGTCCTCCCTCCCTGTGAAACCACCTCCAGTCCCCACATCCCTCCCAATCTGGGTCCCCTGCTCCAGATCAGACCATTGCTGTCTCTGTAAACACCTCCACTCCTGACAACTCTGACATTTGTGTAACCTCGTTCAGACCCCATACTCTCCAGCTTCCTGCAGCCTCTTCCTGCCATTGCAACCAAAATCATGTTTATGTCAAATCCACCAGTGCTTAAACTTTCCCCAACTCAGTAACCAAAGCATCTAAACTGTGAAACCTCTTAATTTCCTACAATCCTCCCTCCCTTCCTCTAATACCTTCATCACCATGAAGCCTTACAATTACTGAACCCTCCTTTTGACACTGCAACCCTCCTAATGTCTGCAAAATCCTCCTGTCCTGATATCCCTCCCTATCTCTGTAACCCCCACCACCTCCAGCCCTTCTGGGGAACATGGCAGAGGAGAGAAGATTTGTATAGTCTGTGCCATGTTACGGAGGTAGAATCCTGGGAATTACAGATTTAGTCTAATTTATGTGGTGTGCAGATTATTGGTGAGGATTCTGAGAGACAGGATTCATGACTACTTGCTAAATTAGAGACAGTCAGCATGGGTTTGTGTGGGGTCAGGTCATGCCTCACAAACCTTATTGAATTCTTTGAGGATATGACAGAATAAGTTTAAGCTCATTCAGAAAATAAGGAGGCATGGGATACAGGGGAATCTGTCTGTCTGGATACAGGATTGGATGGCCCAGAGAAGACAGAGTGTGGCAGCAGATGGACAGTATTGAGCCTGGAGCTCAGTGACCAGTGGGTTCTGTAACAGTCGGCTCTGGGACTCTGCTCTCTGTGATTTTTATAAATGACTTGGATGTGGATGTTGGAGAGTGGCTTAGTACGTTTGTCAATAACATGAAGGTTGGTGGAGTGGTAGGTAATGTGGAGGGCTGTTGTAGGTTGCAATGTGACATTGACAGGACACAGAGCTGGGCTGGAAGTGGCAGATGGAGTCCAATCTGGAAAAGTGTGAAGTGGTTCATTCTGGAAGGTCGAATTTGAATACAGAATACAGGGTGCAAGGCAGAATACTTGGCAGTGTGGAAGAACAGAGAAATCATGGGGTCCATGTCCAGAGATCCTTCAAAATCGCATTTCGAGGGTTGCTAAAAAGACATATGTTGTGTTGGCTTTCCTTAGAAGGGGATTGATTTTAAGAGCCATAAGGTTTTACTGCATCGGTCTCGTGTCCTGGTGAGAGCATACGGAATATCGTGTTCAGTTCTGGTCCCGTCTTTACAGGAAGGATGTGTAAGTTTTAGAGAGCGTACACAGGAGATTTACCAGGATGCTGCCTGGAATGGAGGGCAGTTCTTATGAGGAAAGTTTGAGGGAGCTAAGGCTTTTCTCATGGGAATGAAGAAAGGGGTGGAGCGACCCGGTAGAGGTGAACAAGATGATGAGAGGCACAGAGGCTTTTTCTCCTGTGGAATAAATGGCTATTACAAGGCGGCATAATTTTAAGGTGATTGGAGGATTAATAAGAGGGAAGAGAATGCTAGGTGGTTGGAATGCACTGCCAATGGTAGTAGTAAATTTAGATACTTTAGGGATATTTAATAGTCTCTTAGATAGACGCATGGATAGTAGTAAAATGAAGGGTAAGTAGGTTAGTTTGATCTTACAGTTGGATAAAAGGTTGGCATGAAATCATGGCCGAAGGGTCTTGGGCTGAACTGTTCTGCGTTCTGTGTTCTGTTGGAAAAATGGGTAATAAGCTCAGATCAGTGTAAAAAGGATATGGCATTCTGGAGGAGCTCGTGAACAGGATACAAAATTGGCTTGATGGTAGGAGACAGAGGGCAATGGGAGACATGTTGTTTTTCTGACTGGAGGCATGTGTACAGCGGTGGAGTGGGTCCCCTGTTGTTTGTCATTTTGGATAAATTGTTTGTATGAGAGTGTTGGTTTCCTGGTAAGTAAGGTTTTTGGGTGACACTGACATTGGTGGTAAAGTGGACAGTGAAGAAGGGTATCTATGAAACAACAGGATGAACAGTACTGCTGTGATAGTGGGCTGAAGAAGAGCAGATGGAGTTTAATTAGATAAATGTGAAGTGTTCCATTGTGGTGAAACAAACCAGGGTGGGATTTGTACAGTTAATGTTCGGGCCCTGGGTGGTGTTGTCAGTCAGAGACCCAGGGATGCAGGTACACAGTTCTTTAAAAGTGGTGTCACAGGGAGACAGGCCGGTGAAGCAGGCGTTTGGGATGGTTACCTTCATTGGGGAGAGCATTGAGAGTAAGAGTTGGGATGTCATGTTGTGGCTGGAAAAGACATTGGTCAGGCCACTATAAAAAACATTGTTGATCAGGAGGAAGAACTCATCTAGATCACTAACCTCTTTTAGGGAAGGACATCAAATATTCTTTCTTAGTCTGGCTAACATGTGACTCCAGACCCACAGCAATATGGCTGACTCTGAGCTACCCTCTGAGTAATTAGCAGTGGGGGTCAAAGAACGTTGTTCCAGGCAGTGACACCCACATCCCATGAATGAATAAATAAAAATACATATGTCCCTCCCTACCTCTACAAATCCCTCCAGCTGCAGCAATTCGTACTGGCTTTGTAAATCCTTGACCACTCTCTGTAACACTCTCACTACCTCCAGTGCCTTCAGCTCTCCCTGTTCCTATCGTGTCAATGAACCCTGACCGAGGTTCCCCTTCCCACAGCCCTCCTCCTGCGAGCAGACCCATTGCAATCCATTTACTCCTGAAGCACTCTCTCATTTCAGGATTTGAAGTACTTTGTGGTGATCTTCTCAGCCTCATAATCTAGTATGATCCCTTTTGTCCTGAGTGAGGGGTCAGTGGGAATTTCTTGCTGACGTTTTTACTGTTAAAATCGAATGTTCTTCTGTTGTGTTTTATACTGTTCCTTCAAATGTTTTCCACTGATCATTTACAGGCACATATTTCAGTCTGTTTAGGCTGTTTACCTTGGTCAGTTCTCCTCTCAAACTCAAGTAATTGGCTGTTTTTATTTCTAGTTGTAGCTTGTCCTTTTTGTGATTCACTTTAAAACTTTATATTTCTTTAAACTGCACTTTATCGCAATTTCCCTGAGGATGTCTGCAGGTGACATTACTCATTTACTAAGTTTCATTACATGGTCGCTCTGCGATAGTTATGTGCAACTGTTAAGGGACAATGTGTTTTTCAGAAAAACACTGAAAAAAGATTAACCAAACTCCTCTTCCAATATCAATGTTGTCCGTGTGATTGTCTCAGATTATACAAATATTGAAGTTTTCCAAAATTATCACAATGCGTTTGTTAAAAAATTCCAATGAGTTCCTGTTTAATGCAGTGATGAGCAACGAAATATTGTTCGATGGCTAAAAATGTTCTGCTGCTGGTGTCCTTGGCAAGTAGTAGCCAGAATTTACATTCAGACTGACTCTACTTCATGATCTGAGGCCAAATGCTTTCTCTGTAATGCCTTTGTTACCCATCATTGTTAGAGTTGTCCGTTTTGCCTGAGTTTGCACAAGATTGTGAACCACTGAATGATTTTGTTCACCCTGTATCCATATCTCCCTGGTGTCTAAATCTCTTTTATCTCTATGTCATAAATCCATCTACCTTATTGCAGCGACGTTGTCCATTCAAACAAAAGCATAATATACTCTTTCTCACAATTTTCTGTCACAAATCTAATTGTTGATGTACAATTTTAGTTAAACTCCATCCTTCCTGTTCCTTTCTGCTTGTCTTCAGTCACATTCCCATGCTGTTTCATTGCTTCACTTTTTCTCTTTGAATTTGGAAAGCTCCTTTCACATGAAGCCTGTCCCTGCATCCTCTCTGTCAGTTTAAAGCCCTGTCCAGAAACCTACCAAAATGAGTGGCCAGGTCACTGCTCCCAGCACAGTTCCTGTGGGAGCATCCTAATGGATTATTTATTAAATCAAGTATGGGATGTGGGTGTCTCTGGCTGACCAGCCTTTCTTGCCCAGCCCGAGCTGCCCTTGAGCTGAGTAACTTGCTCGGCCATTTCAGAGGGTAATCGAGAGACAAACACTTTGCTGTGGGTACGTCGTGCAGACCACGTGAGGATGGGCAGATGTCCTTATCTAAAGGACAAGGGTTTGCATTTGTTGTGCATCAGTAATGGTTTCATACTTATTTGTGGATTGTTGATTATTATTTTTAAAATTATTGATTTCAAATGTCTCCTTTTCAGATGGTGGGATTCAAACCTGTATCCCCTGAACATTAGCTGGGGTTTTGGATACATTCTCGCAATAATACCACTAGGCCATCACTTCACCTGCTCACAGGATGCTCATCCCTAAGAACTTTTATGAAGGGCATCCCTTTTGTGACGAGCAGGTCGTGCCTCACAAACCTTATTGAATTTTTTGAGAAGGTGACTAAGGAGGTAGACGAGGGTAAAGCAGTAGATGTGGTGTATATGGATTTTAGTAAGGCATTTGATAAGGTTCCCCATGGTAGGCTACTGCAAAAAATACAGAGGTATGGCATTGAGGGTGAGTTGGAGGTTTGGATTAGGAATTGGCTGGCTGGAAGAAGACAGAGGGTAGTAGTTGATGGTAAAGGTTCATCTTGGAGTGCAGTTACCAGCGGTGTTCCGCAAGGATCTGTTTTGGGATCATTGCTGTTTGTCATATTTATAAATGGCCTGGAGGAGGGGCTAGAAGGTTGGGCGAGCAAGTTTGCGGATGATACGAAAGTCAGTGGAGTTGTTGACAGTGAGGAAGGATGTGGCAGGTTACAACGGGATATAGATAAGCTGCAGAGCTTGGCAGGAATGGTGGCAAATGGAGTTCAATGTAGCTCAGTGTGAAGTGATTCACTTTGGTAAGAGTAACAAGAAGATGGAGTACTGGGCTAATGGTCGGATACTTGGTAGTGTGGATGAGCAGAGGGATCTTGGTGTCCATGTACACAGATCTCTGAAAGTTGCCACCCAGGTAAATAGTGCTGTGAAGAAGGCATATGGCGTACTGGGCTTTATTGGCAGAGGAATTGAGTTCCGGAGTCCTGAGGTCATGTTGCAGTTGTATAAGACTCTGGTGCGGCCGCATCTGGAGTATTGTGTGCAATTTTGGTCGCCATACTATAGAAAGGATGTGGAGGCACTGGAACGGGTGCAGAGGAGGTTTACCAGGATGTTGCCTGGTATGGTAGGAAGATTGTATGAGGAAAGGCTGAGGCACTTGGGGCTGTTTTCATTGGAGAAAAGAAGGTTTAAGGGTAACTTGATAGAGGTGTACAAGATGATTAGGGGTTTAGATAGGGTTGACCATGAGAACCTTTTTCCACCTATGGAGTCAGCTATTACGAGGGGGCATAGCTTTAAATTAAGGGGTGGTAGGTATAGGACTGATGTTAGGGGTAGATTCTTTACTCAGCGAGTCGTGAGTTCATGGAATGTCCTGCCAGTAACAGTGTTGGACTCTCCCTCTTTATGGGCATTTAAACGGGCATTGGATAGGCATATGGAGGAAAGTGGGCTAGTGTAGGTTAGGTGGGCTTGGATCGGTGCAACATTGAGGGCCGAAGCGCCTGTACTGCGCTGTATTTTTCTATGTTCTATGTTCTATGTTCTAACTGATACCAGGCATCATGAAGCTAAACACGCTTTTCCAACATGACTGTGTGATCCTGACATCTTCCAGCAATATGGGGCTATTACTTAATATCTCTCCATTTTCCAGATCTCTGTGGGACTCGGTACCAAATTCCACGTGTAACCCACACTGCATCTGTCTAATTTCCCATTCTGTCTATTTCTCTGTCTCCTGTAGTTACTCAGAAAGGTCTTGACTCAATAGCCTTCCCAGCTGCTGGGTAGATCGTCCATCACCACATTGAACGCGGTTGGGTCTGCCACAGAGAGAGAGAGAGAGAGAGAGACAAAGGAAAAGGAGATCTGGAGCCTTCAATAAATCGTGTCGTCAGGTAAGATCCCCCACAGTGCACAGAGCAAAGAGCAATGACAGGGCTCCAAACATCTTTTAACACAAAATGACATAGATACAGTGCTGAAGGGGAGCACAGCACACACACACCCCAGGCTCAATCACCACCCGTAATGTAAGTTCTGTTGTACTAAGACTCATGACTCTGCAACACTGTATCTATGGCATGTCTTGTGGTCCATTGTCTTCAATAATGTTTAATTCCTGTTACTGTTCCTATCGCTGTAACCTCCTTGCTTCCCGATAGTCCCTCCACATATTTGAAATGTACTGCATTCCGGACTACCATCCCTATAGCTGTAACTTGCAACATGCCTTATCTCAGTCGTCTCCTCCTCCAATAAGGTAAAAGCAAGGACTCGAGATGCTGGAAACCAGAGTCTAGATTAGAGTGATGCTGGAAAAGCATGGCAGGTCAGGCAGCATCCGAGAAACAGGAAAATCGACGTTTCGGGCAAAAGCCCTTCATCAGGAACAGAGGCGGGGAGTCTGCAGGGTGGAGAGATAAATGAGAGGGGGTGGGGATGGGGAGAAAGTAACATAGAGTACAGTAGGTGAATGGGGTGGGGAAGAAGGTGTTAGGTCAGAGAGGAGGGTGGAGTGGATAGGTGGGAAGGAAGATAGGCCGTTAGAACAGGTCATGAGGGCGGTGCTGAGCTGGAAGGCTGGAGCTGGGGTGAGGTGTGGGAATAGGAAATGAGGAAACTGGTGAAGTCCACATTGGTGCTTTGTGGTTGAAGTGTTCCGAGGCGGAAGGTGAGGCGTTCTTCCTCCAGGCCTCGGGTGGTGAGGACGCGGCGTGGAGGAGGCCCAGGACCTCCATGTCCTCTGCAGAGTGGGAAGGGGAGTTGATATGTTGGGCCACAGGGTGGTATGGTTGATTGGTGCGGATGTCCCAGAGATGTTCCCGAAAGCACTCTGCTAGTTCCTATCCAGTTTCCCCAATGTAGAGGAGACCGCATCAGGCGGAATGGATACAATAAATGATATTGGTGGACGTGCAGGTAAAACTTTGGATGTGGAAGGCTCCTTTGCGGCCTTGGATTGTGGTGAGGGGAGAGGTGTGGGTGCAGGTTTTTCAATTTCTACAGTGGCAGGGGAAGGTGCCAAGAAGGGGGGCGGTGGTTTGTTGGGGGACGTGGACCTGACCAGGTAGTCACTGAGGGAACGGTCTTTGCAGAAAACGGAAAGAGGTGGGGAGGGAAATATATCGCTGGTGGTGGGTTCCGTTTGGAGATGGCGGAAATGTCAGCGCATGATTTAGTTACTGGGAAATTTGGTAGGGTGGAAGGTGAACACCAGCGGGGTTCTGTCCTTGTTATGGTTGGAGGGCTGGGGTGTGAGGGCAGAGATGCAGGATGTGGACAAGATGCATAGGAGGGCATCTTTAATCACGTGGGAAGAGAGATTGTGATCTCGAAAGAAGGAGGCCACCTGGTGTGTTTTGTGGTGGAACTGCCCCTTCTTGGGAGCAGGTACTGCGGAGACGGGGGAATTGGGAATACGGGTTGACAATTTTGCAGGCGGTAGGGTGGGAAGGGGTGTAATCTAGGTAGCTGTGGGAGTCGGTACGTTCATAAAAAATGTCGTTATCAAGTCAGTAGTCATTAATGGGGATGGAGAGGTCCAGGAAGGGGATGGAGGTGTCAGAGATAGTCCAAGTAAATTTAAGGTCAGTGTAGAATGTGTTCGTGAAGTTGATGAATTGCTCAAACTCCTCGAGGGAGCACGAGATGGCGCCAATGCAGTCATCAATGTTGCGGAGGAAGAGGGAGAGAGTGGTGCCAGTGTAACTACGGAAGATGGACTGTTCTACGTAGCCAACAAAGAAACAGGCAGAGCTGGGGCCCATATGGGTTCCCATGGCTACCCCTTTGGTCTGGAGGAAGTGGGAGGATTTGAAGGAAAAATTGTTAAGGGTGAGGATAAGTTCAGCCAAACGAATGAGAGTGTTGGTGGAAGGATACTGTTGGGGATGTTGGAAGAGGAAGTAATGGAGGGCTTGGAGGTCCTGGTCATGGCGGATGGAGGTATAGAGGGATTGGATATCCATGGTGAAGATGAGGCTTTGGGCGCCGGGGAAACGGAAGTTTTGGAGGAGGTGGAGGGTGTGGGTGGTGTCTTGAACGAATCTGGGGAATTCCTGGACTGGGAGATAGGACAATATCGAGGTGGGTAGCGATGAGTTCAGTGGGGTAGGAGCATGTCAGACAATGGGTCGGCCAGGGTGGTCAGGCTTGTGGATCTTGGGAAGGAGGTAGAACCGGGCAGTGTAGGATCCTGGACTATGAGGTTGGAAGCTGTGGGTGGGAGATCTCCTGAGGTGATGAGGTTCCGTATGCCCTGGGAGATGACGGTTTGGTGATGGGAGGTGGGTCGTGATAGAGGGGGCGGTAGGAGGAGGTGTCTTCGAGTTGGAATCATGTATTCAGCGGTGTAGAGGTCAGTGCGCCACACTACCACTGCACCCCCTTTATCTGCTGGTTTGATGGTGCGGTCGGGAGTGGAGCAGAGGGAGTGGAGGGCTGCTCATTGTGAGGGTGAGAGGTTGGAGTGGGGGAGGGGGTAGATAGGTTGAGGCAGTTAATGTCTCAGCGGCAGTTGCAAATGAAGAGATCGAAGGCAGGTAATAGGCCAGCGCGGGGTGTCCAGGTGGATGGGGTGTGTTGGAGGTGGGCAAAGGGGTCCTTGGAAGGTGGGCGGGAGTCCTGATTGTAAAAGTCAGCTCGGCAGCTGTGGAATAAGTGTTCAACGTCACGGCATGTATTAAATTCATTCACCCTTTGCTGTGCACTGATCTTTCGTCCTCAGTGAGGGGGAGGTCAGGGGGATTGGTGAAAACTCGGCAGGACTGGGAGCTAGGACCTGGCGTAGGTTTGGAGCTGGGGGAGGGGATGGAGCCTGGAACTGGAGTGGGTGTGATGTTAGGGGTATTCGGGGTGGAGTCATGAGCAGGGGCGGTGTTCCCCTCCAGGTTTTGGGGGTGGGCTATCAGCAGAATATAAGTGAGTGACGTTGGTGAGGGCGGAAGTGGTGGCAAACACGCCGAGCTGACTTTTACAATCAGGACTCCTGCCCACCTTCCGAGGACCCCTTTGCCCACCTCCAACACACCCCATCCACCTGGACACACCGTGCTGGCCTATTACCTGCCTTCGATCTCTTCATTTGAAACTGCTGCTGAGACATTAACCGCCTCAACCTATCTACCCCCTCCCCCACACCAACCTCTCACCCTCACAATGAGCAGGCCTCCACTCCCTCTGCTCCACTCCCGACCGCACCATCAAACCAGCAGATAAAGGGGGTGCAGTGGTAGTTTGGCACACTGACCTCTACACCGCTGAATCCATGATTCCAACTCGAAGACATCTCCTCCTACCGCCCACTCTACCACGACCCACCTGGGGGGGGGGCGGGGAAGTCACTGAGCATGTGACATCAGCGATGATGTGAGGGGTGGAAGTGATGTCATTTGTGGTGTATGAGGAATTGTGGGGGGCAGAAATGGCATTTACTTTATTTTAACCAATAATTTCCTGTCACAAATCTGTTTGACAATGTAGTATTTTAATTAAACTCCGTCCCTTACTGTTTCTTTCTATTGGTCTTCATCCACATCTCCATGGTGTTCCAATATTTCAACCTTTCTCTTTGGTCTTGGGAATTTCCATATACCTCAGACATGTCCCCCTCCTCATCTGTGTCCGTTTATAGCACACGGCATAATCCTGGGACCAGAGGAGCCTATCCCAATAAAATAGCTCTGTCCTCCCTGTGTGCTCATTGGTCAGAACCACTTCTAATGATACCATTGTGGGATCCTGACACATTCCAGCACTCTGCTGATATCACTCAGTCTCTCTCCATGTGATATCCCTCACAGTGTGGGTCTAATTGCTGCCCCTGTCAGTGCCTCTCACTCTTGCAGCTACTCCAGATCCTGAGCTAACAGAATTCTCCATTTCAGAGAGATGTAGGCTGGAGATGGAGAATGGGATTTTCCAGATCTCTGTGGGACTCAGTGCCATTCTCCTTCATTGTGTAACCTTCATTGCATCAGTCTCATTTCCCATTCTATTTCTAAAGGAAAGCATAGCATTTGCCTTCTTCACTATCCCATCTACCTGCGACTTCAAGGGGCTATGAAATTGCAGTCCAAGGTGCCTTTGTTCAACAACACTCCCTACGATCTTACCATTAAGTGTATAAGTCCTGTTAAGATTTGCTTTCCCAAAATGCAGCTCTCGCATTTATCTGAATTAAACTCCATCTGCCACTTCTCAGCCCATTGGCCCATCTGATCCAGATCCTGTTGTAATCTGAGGTAATCCTCTTCGCTGTCTACTACACCTCCAATTTTGGTGTCCATTGCAAACTTACTAACTGTACATAGAACATAGAACATAGAACAATACAGCACAGAACAGGCCCTTCGGCTCACGATGTTGTGCCGAACATCTATCCTAGATTAAGCACCCATCCATGTACCTATCCAATTGCCGCTTAAAGGTCGACAATGATTCTGACTCTACCACTCCCACGGGCAGCGCATTCCATGCCCCCACCACTCCCTGGGTAAAGAACCCACCCCTGACATCTCCCCTATACCTTCCACCCTTCACCTTAAATTTATGTCCCCTTGTAACACTCTGTCGTACCCGGGGAAAAAGTTTCTGACTGTCTACTCTATCTATTCCTCTGATCATCTTATAAACCTCTATCGAGTCACCCCTCATCCTTCGCCGTTCCAATGAGAAAGGCCGAGAACTCTCAACCTATCCTCGTACGACCTATTCTCCATTCCAGGCAACATCCTGGTAAATCTTCTCTGCACCCTCTCCAAAGCTTCCACATCTTTCCTAAAGTGAGGCGACCAGAACTGCACACAGTACTCCAAATGTGGCCTAACCAAAGTCCTGTACAGCTGCAACATCACTTCACGACTCTTGAATTCAATCCCTCTGCTAATGAACGCTAATACACCATAGGCCTTCTTACAAGCTCTATCCACCTGAGTGGCAACTTTCAAAGATCTATGTACATAGACCCCAAGATCCCTCTGTTCTTTCACCTGACTAAGAACCCTACTGTTAACCCTGTATTCCGCATTCTTATTTGTTCTTCCAAAATGGACAACCTCACACTTGGCAGGGTTGAACTCCATCTGCCACTCCTCAGCCCAGCTCTGCATCATATCTAAGTCTCTTTGCAAACGACAACAGCCCTCCTCACTGTCCACAACCCCACCAATCTTCGTATCGTTTGCAAATTTACTGACCCACCCTTCGACTCCCTCATCAAAGTCATTAATAAAAATTTACAAACAGCAGAGGACCCAGAACTGATCCCTGCGGAACTCTACTTGTAACTGGGCTCCAGGCTCAATATTTAACATCTACCACCACTCTCTGACTTCGACCGGTTAGAAAGTTTTCTATCCATTTGGCCAAATTTCCCTCTATCCCGTGCCTCCTGACTTTTTGCATAAGCTCTTATGCTCACATCCAAATAATTTATGTAAATGACAAAAGGTAGAAGGACCAGCACTGATCCTTGTGGCACTCCACTGGTCACAGGTCTCCAGTCCGAAAAACAACCCTCCACCTCCACCCTCTGTCTTCTACCTTTGAGCCATTTCTGTATCCAAATGGCTACTTCTCCCTGTATTTTATGAGATCTAACCTTGCTAATCAGTCTCCCGTGGGAAACCTTGTTGAACGCCTTACTGAAATCCATATGGATCACATCTACTGCTCTGCCCTCATCAATCTTCTTTGTTACTACTTCAAAAAACTCAATCAAGGTTGTGAGACATGATTTCCCACGCACAAAGCCATGTTGACTATCCCAGATCAGTCCTTGCATTTCCAAATGCACATACGTCCTGTCCCTCAGGATTCCCTCCAACAACTTGCCCACCACCGAGGTCAGGCTCATTGATCTGTAGTTCCCTGGCTTGTCTTTACCGCCCTTCTTAAACAGGTGGAAAGGTTTCGTGACAGGTGGAAAGCATTCAGCCTGGAGCTCTGTGACCAGTGGTTTTCTGCAGGGAGAGGTTACAGGACCTCTGTTCTTTGTGATTTTACGAATGACTTGGATGTGAGTGAAAGAGTGAGTTAGTAAGTTTGCCAATGATATGAAGGTTGGTGGAGTGGTGAATAGTGTGGATGTCTGCTGGAGGTTGCAACGGGACATTGACAGGAAGTAGAGCTGGGCTGAGAAGTGGTAGATGGAGTCAAATCAGGAAAAGTGTGAAGTGATTCACTATGCAGAATACAGGGGTAAAGGCAGAATACTGGATAGTGTGGAGGAACAGATGGATCTTGGATTTTATGACCAGCAATCCATCAAATTTGTCGCCCAAGTTGATAATGTTGTTAAGAAGGAATATGTTGTATCGGCTTTCATTAGCTGGGGGATTGAGTTTTAAAGCCATGAGGTTATGCTGCAGCTCTATAGAGCTCTGTTTAGACCCCACTTAGAATATTGTGTTCAGTTCAGATCCCCTCATTACAGGAAGGATGTGAAAGCTTTAGAGGAGGTGAAGAGGAGATTTACCAGGATATGTCTTATGAAGAAAGGTTGAGGGAGCTTCGGCTGTTCTCATTGGAGTGAAGAAGGGGGCAGGGTGACTTGGTAGAGGTGAACAAGATAGTGTGAGGCAAAGATAGAGTGAACAGTGAGCGACCTCTTTATCCCATGGCATACATGGTACCAGGGGGCATAATTATAAGGTGATTGGAGAATGGGTCAGGGAGATTTCAGATCTAGGTTCTTTACACAGAGAGTAGTGGATGAGTGTAATGGGACATTTAATAGACTCTTGGTTGCCACATGGATGATAGCAAAATGAAGGTTATGTAGGTTAGTTTGATCTTACAGTCAGGTAAAAGATTGGCATGGCATCATGGCCGAAGGGTCTTGTGCTGTCTTGTTCTGTGTTCTACGTTCTGTATGGTAAACTGGGTAATAAGCTCAGATCAATGTAAAAGGATATGGCATTCGGGAGGAGCTAGTCAACTGGATACAAAATTGGCTTGATGGTCAGAGACAGAAGGTGGTGGGAGACATGTTGATTTTTTCTGACTGGAGACATGTGACCAGCGGTGTAGTGGGTCCCCGTTGTTTGTCATTTGGATAAATGGTTTGGATGGGACTATTGGTTTGCTGGTAAGTAATTTCTTTGGGTGATACTGAAATTGGTGGTAAAATGGACAGTGAAGAAGGTTATCTGTGATACAACAAGATTAACAGTATTGCTGGGATAGTGGGCTCAAGAATAGCAGATGCAGTTTAATTAGATAAATGCAAAATGTTCCATTTTGGTAAAATAAACCAGAGTGGGACTTGTACAGTTAATGTTCGGGCCCTGGGTAGTGTTGTCAGTCAGTGACCCAGGGATGCAGGTACACAGTTCTTTGAAAGTGGTGACATAGGGAGACAGGCCGGTGAAGCAGGCGTTTGCGATGGTTACCTTCATTGAGCAGAGCATTGAGAGTAAGAGCCAGGATGTCAAGATGCTGCCTGACCTGCTGTGCTTTTACAGCACCACTATAATCTAGACTCTGGTTTCCAGCATCTGCAGCCCTTCTTTTTACCATGTTGTATCTGCACAAGACACTGGTGAGGTCACCGTAAAAGCATTGTTGATAAAAAGGAAGAACTCATCAGTTTCACTTACCTCATTTAGTGAAGGATATCTGACATTCTAACCTGGTCTGGCTAACATTGGACTCCAGACCCACAGCAATATGGCTGACTCTGAGCTACCCTCTGGGTAATTTGCAGTGGGACAAAGAATGTTGATCCAATCAGTGACACCCACGTCCCATTAATGAATAAATTAAAATACATATGTCCTTCCCTCTCTCTGCAAACCCTTCCTGCTGCAGCAATCCATACTGGCTTTTTAACAACGTTCAGGCCTGGACCACACTCTGTAACACTCTCACCACCTCCAGCAACTTCACCTGTCCCTGTTCCTGTCGTATCATTAAACCCTGATCATGATTCCCATTCCAACTGCCCTCCTCCTGCTAGCTGACCCTTTGCAATCCCTTTAACACTTACTCCTGAAATATTCTCTTACTTCAGGATTTTAAGTACTTTTTGGTGATTTTCTTAGCCTCATAATCTAATATGATCCAATTTTCCTGAGTGAGGGATGGGTGGGAATTTCTTGCTGCGGTTTTATCTGTTTCAATGGAATGTCCTTTTGTTGAGTATTTTTCACTATCCCTCAAATGTTTTCCACTGTTCATTTACAGACACCTATTTCAGTTTGTTTCACTTGTTTATCTTGGTCAGTTCTCCTCTCAGCCTCATGTAACTGGCTGTTTTTGTTTCTAGTTGTAGCTTGTTCTTTCTGTGATTCACTTTAAAAGTTTAAATTCCTTTGAACTGCACTTTATCACGATTTCCCAGAGGATCTCGCCAGGTGACATTACTCAGTCCCTAAGTTTCATCACACAACGGTTGATCTGACATAGCTTCATCCCTATCCAGTTGCACAGTGTGTTATTCAAAGAAACATTGAAAAAAAATCTCCAAACCCCTCTTCCAATAACACTGTTGTCAGTGTGATTGACAAGATTATGTGAATATTGAAGGTTCACTGAATTATCCCCAAGCCTTTGTTAACAATTCCAGTGAGTTCCTGTGTAATGCAGTAATGAGCAATGGAATACTGTTCATTGACTAAAACTGTTCTGCTGCTTGTGTCCTTGGCAAATAGTAGCCAGAAGTTACATTCAGACTGACTCTACTTCATGATCTGTGGCCAAATGCTTTCTCTGTAATGCCTTTGTTATCCATTATTGTTAGCGTTGCCCATTTTGCCCGAGGTTGCACAAGATTGTGATCCATTGAATATTTTTGTTCACCCTGTATCCATGTCTCCCTGGTGTCTAAATCTCTTTAATCTCTGAGTTTTAAATCCATCTCCCTTATTGCAGTGACGTTGTCTATTAAAACTTACTTTTTCCCACAATTTTCTGTCACAAATCTATTCACTGATGTACAATTTTAGATAAACTTTGTTCCTTTCTGCCTGTCTTCAGCCACATCCCCACACTGTTCCGATGTTACACTTTTTCTCTTTGGATTTGGAAAGCTCCTTTCACCTGAACCCTGTCCCAGCATCCTCTCTGTCAGTTGAAAACTCTGTCCATAAACGTACCGACATGATTGGCCTGGACACTGGTCCCAGCACAGTTCCTGTGGGACCATCCTAATGGATTATTTATTAAACCAGCTATGGGATGTGGGTGTCTCTGACTGACCAGACTTCCTTGTCCAGCCCGAGCTGCCCTTGAACTGAGTAACATGCTCGGCCATTTCAGAGGGTCATTGAGAGGCAAACACTTTGCTGTGGGGATGTCGTGCAGACCACGTGAGGATGGGCAGATGTCTTTTTCTAAAGGACAAGGGTTTGGGTTTTTTTGTACATCAGCAATGGTCTCATACATATTTGTGGATTGTTAATTACTATTTTTAAAATTAGTGATTTCAAATTCCACCATTTCTGATGGTGGGATTCCAGCCTGCATCCCTTGAACATTAGCTGAGGTTTGGGATATATGCTCTAGCAATAATACCACTAGGCCATCACTTCACCTGCTCACTGGTTGCTCATTCTTGACCGGTTATATCAGCGCATGATGAAGCAAAACCTGTTCTTCCAACACAGTTATGTGTTCCTGATATCTTCCAGCACTCTGGTGGTATCACTCAGTATCTTGCTCTTGCTCTCGCTTTCGCGTTCTCGCTCTCGCTCTCGCGCTCTCTATTGCAACTACACCAGATCCTGAGCCAACAGAATTCTCCACTCCAGAGAGATGAGGGAGCACAGGTCAGGGATGGAAATTGGGATTTTCCAGATCTCTATGATGGTACTCAGTGCCATTTGCAGTCCTCACCACATCAGTCTAATTTCCCATTCTGTCTATTCCTCTGTCTCCTGTAGGTACTCGGGTAGGGTCAGACTCAATTAACTTCCCAGCTGCTGGGTGTCTCATCCTTCACCACATTGAAGGTGGTTGGTCAGTCAGAGAGACAAAGGGCAGGGAGATCTGGAGCCCTCAAAAAATCATGCAGTGAAGTAAGATCACTCACCGTGCACAGAGCAGGGAGCAATAAGAGGGCTCCAAACATTGGTTAACAAGACATGACATAGATACAGTTCTGGGGGGGGGGCGGGGGGAGCGGAGTACTTACACACACCCCAGGCTCAATCACCACTTCTAATGTAAGTTCGGATTTACTAAGACTCACTACTCTGTAACACTGTACCTGTGGCATGGCTTGTGCACCAGTGTCTTCAGTCATTTTTCACTCCTAGAATAGTCCCTGTCCCTGTAACGTCCTCCCTTACCGATCATCCCTCCACATATTTGAGACGTACTGCATTCCAGACTACCATCCCTATCGCTGTAACTTGCTTCAGTGTCCACAACATTCCTTATCTCGGTAGTCTCCTCCTCCAATAACTGGAGACAGAGCCATGCAACACAGAAACTGTTCCTTCAACCCAACTAGTCCATGCTGACCAGAGTCCATGAACGAGTCGCGTTTCCCTGCATTTGACCCATATCCCTTCAAACTTCCTCCTCTCCATGTACCTGCCCAACTTTTCCATGTTGTAATTGTACTTCTCTCTACCACTTCCCCTGGAAGCTCATTCCATAACTGTGTAGAAAATTTTCTCCTAAAATCTCTTTTAAGTCTTTCCTCTTCCATCACATAATTATGCCTACTGGAACATGATAGCGTAATACAGGCCCTTCGGCCTTCGATTTTGCACCAACCTGTAGACCCAATCTGAAGCCAATCGAACCAACACTATTCCAATTCTTGTCCATATGCCTATCCAAACACCATTGAAATGCCTTTAAAGTTGGCCCCGACTATTCTGAGTAAACAACCTACTGCTGGCGTCTATCCCATATCTATTTATTAATATTAATATCTTTCTCAGTTTAAAACTATCTCCCCTCGTGCTAGGCATCACCACCCAAGTGAAAAGGCTCTCACTGTCCAACCCATCTCTCCTGCTGATTATCTTGTATATCTCAATTAATTGACCTCAAACACATTCTCTTGAACAATAGCAGCTTAAAGTCCCTCAGCCTTTCCTCATAAGACCTTCCCTCCATACCAGGTAACTTCCTAGTAAATCTCCTCTGAATCATTTCCAAAGCTTACACAGCCATCCTGTAATGCAGTGACCTGAACAAATGTGGCCACACCAGAGTTTTGTACAGCTGCACCATGATCTAATGGTTCCAAAACCCAATCCCACTCCCAATACAAGCTCACACACTGAATGGCTTCTTAAACCTGGGTGGCAACTTTCAAGGATCGATGTACATGGACATAGAGATCTCTCTGTTCATCTACACTACCAACAATCTTACCATTATCCCAGTACTCTGTGTTCCTGTTACTCCCTCCAGAGTGAATCGCCTTTCACCTTTCCACATTCAACTCCAGTTACGAACTTTCAGTCCAGCTGTGCAGCTTATATATATCTTTCTGTAACCTACAACATCCTTTGTCAATGTGTCCACATCTCTACCAACCTTCGTGTCTTCTGCAAATTTACTAACCCATCCTTCAATGCCCTCATTCAGGTCATTTATATAAATAACAGCAACAGTGGACCCAAAACACATCCTGGCAGTATCCACTACTAACTGAACTCTAGGATCAATCTTTCTCATCAACCACTACCCTCTGTCTTCTTTCAGTGAGCCAATTTCTGATCCAAACTGCTTATTCACCCACAATCCCATGCGTCCGTATTATTGGCAATAGCCTACCATGGGGAACCTTAACAAATGCCTTACTGAAATACATATACACCACATCAACTGCTTTACCGTCATCCATCTCTGTCTTTGTTCTCCTTCTTAAAGACCTCAATAAGATTTGTGAGGCACGACCTACCCTTCACAAAATCGTGTTGACTATCCCTAATCAACTTACTCATCTCCAGATGAATATAAATCCTATCCCTTACAAGCCTTTCCAACACTTTACCCAGAATCAAATTAAGGCTCCCACGTCTATAACTACCAGAATTGTCTCCACTCCCCTGCTTGGGGTGGCACAGTGGCGCAATGGTTAGCACTGCTACATCACAGCACCAGAGACCCGGCTTCAATTCCTGCCTCAGCCAACTGTCTGTGTGGAGTTTGCACATTCTCCCCTGGCTGTGTGGGTTTCCTCCGGGTGTTCCGGTTTCCTCCCACAGTCCAAAATGTGCAGGTTAGGTGAACTGGCCATGCTAAATTGCCCATAGTGTTAGGTGAAGGGATGAATGTAAGGGAATCGGTCTGGGGGGGTTGCTCGTCAGAGGGTCGGTGTGGATTTGTTGGGCCGAAGGGCCTATTTCCACACTGTAAGTAATCTATTCTAAGGGAACAGCATTTGCTCTCCTCCAGCCTTCTGGCACTGTTCCAGTAAACATTGATGACATAAACATCAAAGCCAAAGGCATGAAATTTCCTTCCTGGATTCCCAGTGAATCCGGGGATAAATCCCATTCGGCCTCGGGGACTTGTCTATTTTTAGACTTTACAGAATTGCTAACACCTCCTCCTTCTGCACTTCGATCCAATCTAGTTATGGACTCCACAACCCTGTGGTAAAGACGTTGGCTACTCACCTTACCTGTATCCCTCGTGGTTTAAATCATCGTCCTGCAATTTGTATCATCGAACGACAATGATACAAATACTTCTGCTCGGGTCCCTGCCACCACTTTGCCACAATGTTCTGGAATACACTTGTTCAGGACCTAGTGCTTTCTCTACCTTTGTGTTCTAAGACCTCCAGCACCACCCCTTCTGTAATGGGCACTCTTTTCAAGCCATCACGTTCTTTAACTGACTTGTCTGCAGTAATTTCTGACATAAAATGTTCATTTAGGGTCTCAATCATCTCCTGTGATTCCACTCATGGATGGCCTTATTGATCTTTGCGGGGCCCTAGTGTCTCTCTAGTTGCCTTTTTGTCCTTGTGTGCTGTAGAATTTCCTTGCATTCTCCTTAACCTAAAATGCCAAATCTATCTCATCCCCCATGTTGCTTTCCACCTTATCCAGCCTCTCAGTTTCTGTCAAACGCTCCAGTATCAGTAACATCTTCGTCAATCTTTGCTCCATTTACGTTTGTAGGAAATGCTTCCTAAAGCAGGAGGACCAGAATTCTATGCAGTACTCCAACTGGGGACCCAGCAATGCCTTATACAGCCATATCATGATGTACCAACTCATGTAGTCAATGCTGCGACCCATAAGAGTAAGTCTGCTAAATGCCCTTTCCCCTCCCTGTCCATGTGTGATGCCACATCCAAGGAACAATGTAAGTGTACTCCTTGGTCTCTCTCTGTTCGCCAACACCGCCCAGGCCCGACCATTAATTGTGTTAGTCCTCCCTAGTTTGTTTTAACAAAATTCATCACCTGAATTCAACTCCATCTTTCATTCCTTGGCCCACTGGCTCAGTTGTTCGAGATCCCCTTCGACAACTGTATTCCCTGCGCACTATCACCCGTGTTCTATCCGGACCTTTATCAAAAAACTTACTAACAATGACACCTATGCTCTTACTGAAATAATTTCTGTAAATGATGCATAACAGTGGATCTAGCACTGTTCCTTATTGCACACCGCTGGTGATAGGCCCATAGTCTGCACAACAACCCTCTCCCACCACTTTCTGTCTCCCAATGTCAAACCAATTTTGTATCCAATTAGATAGCTCTCCCTGATCCCATGTGATCTAACCTTCCTAACCAGTGTTCCACGCTAAACCCTGTCCAAGGCCTTGCTGTGGTCAGTATACACAAAGTCTCCTGTTCTGTCATCATCTATCTTCTTAGTCAGGTTTGTGAGACACTACTTGTGCAGCTTCCAGCTCATCACCCGTGGCTGTCACAGGATATGAATACCTCTGTAAGGGGCACTTCTTTCTGAGTTTCCCCCAATGTCCTCGGATATACGTGATTAGCTCCAGGGATTTGTCTATTTTTTATGCATTTTAAAATCTCCAGCAACTCTTATTCTGATATGCGGAGTCTTTGGAAGACTGTATTTCCCTGACTTGCCCAGTTTTTAAGTTCTGATGTGAAATTTTCATTAAGGATCTCACCCATCTCCTGTGGTTCCACACATGGATTATCCCATTGATCTTCAAGGGGACACATTCTGTGCCTAGTTAATCTTCTGTCGTTAGTATTCATGTAGAATCCCTTTGGATTTTCCTCAGCATTACCAGCCAATGTTTTCTCAGGTCTCCTGGTTGCCCTCCTGCTCTCCCTCTTCAGGGTATTACTGTACCCACAATGTTGTTTGAGGAATCCAGCTGGCCATATGTGACATGGACCGCCTTTTTCCTGACCAGAACCTCCATATCCCCAGTCATCCAGAATTTTCTACTTGTAATCAGCATTGTCCTTCATACTAACAGAAATATCCTCACCCTGAACTCTCATTTTATCTTTCTTTTGAAAGTTTCCCACCTGCCTGAGGTCCATTTACCTGCAAATAATCTCCACAATCAACTGTTAAAAGCTCTTGACCAATACCTTCTGGATTGGGTCCGGCCAATTTTGATGTTTCACTTATGGACCAGGCCTGTCCTTTTCCATAACTGTTTTCAAACTAATATAGCTGTGGTCACTTTGTCAAAGTGCTCCCCAACTAACACCTCAGTCTTTTTCCCTACCTTGTTTCCCAAGGGGAGGTCAGATTTTGCCCTTTTTTCCAGGGGAGGGCAAACAACCAGTGGTAATTGTGTACATCAGTCCACATGGCATAGATACAGTTAGGTGGGATCTGGTCAAGTGAGTATTGAGAGTTAGGTAAGAAGTTAAAAAGCAGGACTACAAGGGCAGTGAGCTCCAGATTACTCCCAGTGCCACTCGCCAGTGATTACGGAAATAGAAAGATAAGCTGATGAATGAGTGCCTGAGGAGCTGGTGGAGAGGGAAGGGTTTTTACATCTTGGATCATTGGGATCTCTTCTGCAGTAGAAGTGACCTGGAAAAGGGGGACTGGTTAGACTTGAACCAGAGGGGTACAAGCAACCTGGGAGGGAGATTTGCTAGTGCTACCTGGGAGGGCTTAATCTGGTTTGCCAGGCAATTGCGATTCTGAAAAAGAGAGAGATCATCGGCCAGTCAGAGGAAAATACACCAGCCACCGAGAGCACGTTTCCTATTCAGGATATCCAGGGGCACAGTCAAGGGAGGGAAAAGACTTCTGGTTTAAAGGACATTTATTTTGACACATGAGACCTGACTGGTAAGGCAGGTGAGCTCAGAGCATGGATTGGCTCTGGGGACTGGGATGGTATAGCCATAACACAAACATGGCTGAGAGAAGGGCAGGACTGGCAGCTCAGAGTTCCAGGATACACAAGTGCGACAGAAAGACAAATAAATGAGGAGGGGGAGTTGCCCTTTTGATAAGGGAGAACATACAACAGTGTTCAGAGAGGATACTCCTAAAGAGTCATCAAATGAGGCCATATGGTTAGAAGTGAGAAAGAAGAAGGGAGCGGTCACTTTGTTGGGACTGTATTACAGACTCTCAAATAGCCAGCGGGTATGAGAAGAGCGGATGTGTAGAGAGATTGTATAGCTGTAGGAATAAGAGAGTAGTATTGATTGGAGATTTTAATTTCCCCTGGATTGACTTATGCATTCAGAGAATAAAAGGCCCATATGGGTAACAATTTGTCGAATGGGTCCAAGAAAGTTTCCTTGACCAATATGTAGATGGTCCTACTCTACTCAGGCGGGCACAACATTGAATCTCCCCTGAGAAAACAAGGTCAGGAAATGACTGATGTGTCAGTCGGAGAGCACTTTGGGTCCAGTGACTGCAACTGTCTTAGTTTTAACATAACTACAGAGAATGATAGGGGAGGTCCACAGGTTAAGGGGCTATGCTGGAACACAGCCAGTTTTGGGGCCATGAAGCAGGATCTAGCAGAGGTTGAGTGGGTGAGTCTGTTTGAAGGAAAAGGAACGACTGGAAAATGGGAGGCTTTTAAAAGTGTGATACTGAAAATCCAGGGTCAGTATGTACCTGTTAGGGTGAAGGGAAAATGTCAGGTTTAGGGATCCCCGGCTGATGAGGGATATTGAGGCTTTGGTTTGACAAATGAAGATGGTGTACATTGGGTTTAAGGTTTCCATATCTACCGAACCTCTTCCAGTCCTAAAAACACAATCAATCTGTGGAGACCCTATAAGCTTCTCAGGACTCTGCCACACTCCGATCTGTTGAACCCACTCCAGTCCCTGTGACTGTTCCAATCCAGTTCCTAAAGGACCTGCGATCTGTGTAACATACTCTCATCACTGTCACCCACTCTGTCAATGTAAACTCTTCCAGTATTTCCACCCATCTACTCATCTGTATAAACCTTCTCCAGCTCTTACACCCCTATCTGTGTTAACGACAACCTCCCCTACAACACTTTCCCACTTAGGCCAAACTGGAGGAGATTACTAATGCTCCTTTACCTGTGTAACTGTCTCCAATCAAAATTGCTGTTTTCATCTCCGGGAAAATCTGTCTGATTCCATATCCTCCATGTCTAAATAACACCAGTACCTAAGAATTTCGATATCTCTAAACCTGTTCAGTCCCGACTACCCTCCATGTGTGTTTTTTCTTCCAGTCTATACAACCTACATTATCTCTGTAATCTGCTCCATTCCCTAAATAGTCACTGTCTGTATAAATCAGCACTCTCCTACCACTATCCTTATCCCTGTAAATTGATCCATCCCTCCCAACCTCCCCATCTCCATGAACTCCTGCAGGCCCTACAGCTCTCCACATTTCTGTAACGTCCTGTGGCTCTATGGTCCTCCCTCCCTGTCAAACCACCTGCAGTCCCCACATCCCTCCCAATCTGTGTCCCCTGCTCCAGATCAGACCATTGCTGTCTCTGTAAACACCTCCACTCCTGACAACTCTTCCCATTTGTGTAACCTCGTTCAGACCCCATACTCTCCAGCTTCCTGCAGCCTCTTCCTGCCATTGCAATCAAAATCATGGTTATGTCAAATCCACCAGTGCTTAAACCTTCCCCAACTCAGTAACCTCTTGCAGTCCTAACAAAACACCTAAACTGTGAAACCTTTCATTTCGCTACAATCCTCCCTCCCTCCGTCCTCAAATGTGTTCATTACCATATAACCTCACAATTACTGAAACCTCCTTTTGGTACTGCAACACTCCTAACGTCTGCAAAACCCTCCTGTCCTGATATCCCTCCCGATCTCTGTAACCCCCACCACCCTCCAGTGCCCTTCTGGGGAAAATGGCAGAGGAGGGAAAATTTGTAGAGTCCGGGCCATGTTACGGAGGTAGAATCCTGGGAATTACAGATTTGGTCTAATGTCTGTGAAGTGCAGATTATTGGAGAGGACTCTGACAGACAGAATTTATGACTACTTGGAAAAGCATAGTTAAATTTTAGACAGTCAGTATGGGTTTGTGTGGGGCAGGCCATGCCTCACAAACCTTACTGAATTCTTTGAGGATATGGCAGAATATGTTGAAGCTCATTCAGAAAAGAAGGATGATTGGGATACAGGGAAATCTGTCTGGATACAGGATTGGATGGCCCAGAGAAGATAGAGTATGGCAGCAGATGGACAGTATTGAGCCTGGAGCTCAGTGACCAGTGATGTTCTGTAACAGTCGGCTTTGGGACTCTGCTCTCTGTGATTTTTATAAATGACTTTGATGTGGATATTGGAGAGTGGGTTAGTAAGTTTGCCAATCTGGTGGAGTGGTGGGTAATGTGGAGGGCTGTTGTAGGTTGCAATGGGACATTTACAGGAGGCAGAGCTGGGCTGGAAATGGCAAATGGAGTTCAAGCTGGAAAAGGGTGAAATGATTCATTCTGGAAGGTGGAATTTGAATACAGAATACAGGGTGAAAGGCAGAACACTTGGCAGTGTGGAAGATCAGAGAGATCAAGGGGTCCATATCCATAGATCCCTCAAAGCTGCCACGCACGTTGGTAGGGTTGTTAAAAAGGCATATGTTGTGTTGGCTTTCCTTAGCAAGGGGATTGATTTTAAGAGCCGTGAGGTTTTACTGCATCTTTATAGCATCCTGTTGAGACCACACTTGGAATATTGTGTTCAGTTTTGGTCCAGTCTTTACAGGAAGGATGTGCAAGTTTTAGAGAGCATATACCAGAGATTTACCAGGATGCTGCCTGGAATGGAGGGCATCTCTCATGAAGAAAGGTTGAGGGAGCTAAAGGCTTTTCTCATTGGCGTGAAGAAAGGGGTGGGCCACGGTGGAAGAGGTGAACAAGATGATGAGAGGCACAGAGAGAGTGAATAGTCAGAGACTTTTTCTCCTTTGGCATAAATGGATATTACAAGAGGGTGTAATTTTAAGGTGAATGGAGGATGGATAAAAGGATAGAGAATGGTAGGTGGTTGGAATGCACTGACGATGGTGGTAGTAAAATTAGATACTTTAGGGACATTTAATAGACTCTTGGGTAGGCACATGGATGAGAGTAAAATGGAGCTCATGGAAGTTAGTTTGATCTTACAGTCGGATAAAAGGTTGGCATTGCATCATGGCTGAAGGGTTTTGTGCTGTACTGTTCTGTGTTCTACGTTCTGTATAGTAAATGGGTAATAAGCTCAAATCAGTGTAAAAGGATATGGCATTCAGGAGGAGCTAGTCAACCGGATACAAAATTGGCTTGATAGTAGGAGACAGAGGGTAATAGGAGACATGTTGTTTTTCTGACTGGAGGCATGTGACCAGCGGTGTAGTGGGTCCCCTGTTGTTTGTCATTTGGATAAATGGTTTGGAAGGGAATATTGGTTTCCTGGTAAGTAAGCTTCTTGGTTGACATTTGACATTGGTGGTAAAGTGGACAGTGAAGAAGGTTATCTATGATACAACAGGATGAACAGTACTGCTGGGATAGTGGCCTGAAGAATAGCAGATGGAGTTTAATTAGATAAATGTGAAGTGTTCCATTTTGGTGAAACAAACCAGAGTGGGACCTGTACAGTTAATGTTCGGGCCCTGGGTGGTGTTGTCAACCAGAGACCCAGGGATGCAGGGACACAGTTCTTTGAAAGTTGCATCACAGGCAGGCTGGCTGGTGAAGCAGGCGTTTGGGATGGTTACCTTCATTGGGCAGAGCATGGAGAGTAGGAATTGGGATGTCATGTTGTATCTGTACAAGAGGCCACCATAAAAACATTGCTGATCAGTAGGAAGAATCCATCAGGTTCACCTCCCTGCTTTAGGAAAGGACAACAAATATTCTCACCTGGTCTGGCCAACATTTGACTCCAGACCCACAGCAAGAGGGCTGACTCTGTGCTGTACTCTGGGTAATTGGCAGTGGGGTCAAAGAATGCTAGTCCAGGCAGTGACACCCACATCCCATAAATGAATAAATAAAAATACATATGTCCCTCCCTACCTCTGCAAATCCCTCCAGCTGCAACAATCCGGACTTAGTTTGAAATACATTCAGGCCCTGACCACTCTCTGTAACACTCTCACCACCTCCAGCACCTTCACCTCTCCCTGTTCCTATTGTGACATTACACCCTCACAGGGATTCGTCTGCCAACTGCCCTCCTCCTGCGAGCAGAACCTTTGCAATCCCTTTAAAACTTACTCCTAAAGCACACTCGCATTTCAGGATTTTAAGTACTTTGTGGTGATCTTCTCAGCCTCATAATCTAATGTGATCCATTTTGTCCTGAGTGAGGGACAGGTGTGAGTTTCTTGTTAAGATTTTGTCTGTTTCAATGGAATATCCTTTTGTTGAGTGATTTACACTGTTCCTTCAAATGTTTACCACTGTTCATTTACACATACACATGTTTCAGTCTGTTTAGCATGTTTACCTTTGTCAGTTCTCCTCTCAAACTCATGTAATTGGCAATTTTTTGTTTAGTTGTAGCTTGTCCTTTCTGTGATTCACTTTAAAATTTTATATTTCTTTAAACTGCACTTTATCACAATTTCCCTGAGGATCTCTCCAGGTGACATTACTCATTCACTAAGTTTCATCACACAACGGTTGGTCTGACATAGTTACATCCCGAGCCAGTTGCACAATGTGTTATTTAAAGAAACACTGAAAACAATTTTCTGAACTTCCCTTCCAATATCACTGTTGTCAGTGTGATTGTCAAGATTATGCGAATTTTGAATTTTCACTCAATTTTTCTTAAGGCCTTTATTAAAAATTCCAATGAGTTCCTGTTTAATGCAGTGATGAGCAATTAAATACTGTTCAGTGGCGTAAAACTGTTCTGCTGCTTGTGTCCTTGGCAAATAGTAGCCAGAATTTGCATTCAGAAGGACTCTACTTCATGCTCTGCGGCCAAATGCTTTCTCTGTAAAGCCTTTGTTATCAATTATTGTCAGCGTTGCCCTCTTTGCCTGAGTTTGACCAAGGTTGTGAACCATTGAATATTTATGTCCACTTTTTTCACCCTGTAACCACGTCACCCTGGTGTCTAACTCTCTTTTATCTCTGGGACACAACTCCATCTACCTTATGGCAGACACTTTGTCCATTTCTCAAAAAAAACATAATTTACTGTTTCCGACAATTTCCTGTCACAAATTGATTCGCTGACGTACAGTTTTAGTTAAACTTGGTCCCATCCTGTTCCTTTCTGCTTGTCTTCAGCCACATCCCCATGCTGTTCCAAAGCTTCACCTTTTCTATTTGGATTTGGAAAGCTCCTTTCACCTGAATCCTGTCCCTGCATCCTCTCTCTCAGTTGAAAGCCCTGTCCCTAAACCTACCGGCGTGACTGTCCACGACCCTGGGCACAGCACGGTTCCAGTGGGACCACCGAATGGTTTATTTTTAAACTCAGGTATGGGATGTTGGTGTCTGTGACTGACCAGCCTTTCCTGCCCAGCCCTCGCTGCCCTTGAGCTGAGTAACTTGCTCGGCCATTTCAGAGGCAAACACTTTGCTGTGGGGATATCGTACAGACCAAGTGAGGATGGCAGATGTCCCCTAGTGTATTTTTGATGAACAAACATTGTTTTGGCCATCAGCAATGATTTCATACTTATTCATGGATTGTTAATTGCAATTTGTTTTTAAAAATGATGATTGCAAATTCCACCATTTCTGATGGTGGGTTTAAACCTGCCTCCACTGAACATTGGGTGAGGTTTCGGATACATGCTCTCGCAATAATACCACAAGGCCATCACTTCACCTGCTCAAAGGTTGCTCATTCCTGAGCACTGATACCAGGGCATCAGGAACCTAAACCTGTTCTTCCTACATGATTGTTTCATTATGAAATTTTCCTGCCCTCTGGTGATATCACTCAGTCTCTCTCCATGTGGTATCCCTCACTGTGAGGGTCTAATTGCTGCCTCTGTCAGTGTCTCTCACTCTTGCAGCTACTCCAGATCCTGAGCCAATTGAAGTCTCCACTCCAGAGAGACACAGCAGCACAGGCCAGGGATGGAGACGGGGTTTTTCAGATCTCTGTTGGACTTAGCGCCATTCTCCATGTGGATCCCTCACGAGATCAGTCTAATTTCCCACACTGTCTATTCCTCTGACTCCTGTAGGTATTAGGAAGGGCCTGACTCAATAGCCTTCCCAGCTGCTGGGTGTGTCGTCCATCGCCACATTGAAGATGGTTGATCAGCCAGGGAGACAAAGGGAAAGGAGATTTGGAGTCTTCAATAAATCCTGCAGTGAGGTAAGATCACTCACAGTGAACAGAGCAGAGAGCAAAGAGAGCTCCAAACATCGGCTAACAAAACATGACATAGATACAGTGCTGGAAGGGGAGCACAGTACAGACACACCTCTGGCTCAATCAACACCCCTATAATAAGTTCTGTTGTGCTAAGACTCACTACTCTGCAAAATCTATCTATGGCATGTCTTGGTGACTCGTGTCTTCAATAATTTGTAACTCCTATAACAGTTCCTGTCCCGGTAACCTCCTCCCTTCCCTATACTCCCTCCACATATTTGAATTGTACTGCATTCCAGACTACCATCCCTATCGCTGTAACTTGTTTCAGTGTCTATAACGTGCCTTATCTCAGTAGTCTCCTCCTCCAATAACAGGAGACAGGGTCATGCAGCACGGAAACAGTTCTTTCAATCCAACTAGTCCATGCTGACCAGAGTCCCTGAACGAGTCGCGTTTCCCTGCACTTGACCCATATCCCTTCAAACCCTCTCCTCTCCATGTACCTGCCCAAATGTCTTTTCCATGTTGTTATTGTACTTTTCTCTACCACTTCCCCTCGAAACCCATTCCATACCTGCACCATACTCTGTGTGGGAAATCTTCTCCTCCAAACCCTTTGAAGATTTTTCCTCTCCCATCTCCTACTTATGCCCTCCAGAACATAAAATATGACAGTGCAGTACAGGCCCTTCGGCCCTCAATGTGCGCCAACCTGTGGAGCCAATCTGAAGCCCATCTGACCTTCCCTAGTCCAATCTCATCCATATGCCTATCCAATGATCATTTAAATGCCCTTAAAGTTGGCGAGTCTACCACTGTTTTAAACCATGCATTCCATGCCCTGACTATTCTAAGTAAAGAACCTACCTCTGACATCTGTCCCATATCTATTAATTAATATTAATATTAATTACTACCTCAATTTAAAGCTATTTCCCCTTGTGTTAGGCATCGCTATCCAAGGGAAAAGGCTCTCACTGTCCAACCCATGCCACCCTCTGATTATCTTATATGTCTCAATTACTTGGCCTGAAACTCTTCTCTCAAACACAAACAGATTCATGTCCCTCAGCCTTCCTCATAACACCTTCCCTCCGTACCAGGTAACATCGTAGTAAAACTCATCAGAACCCTTTCCAAATATTTTAACACCTTTCTTCTAATGCGGTGATCTGGACTATAGGCAACCCTCCAAATGCAGCCGCACCAGAGTTTTGTACAGCTGCAGCATTATCACATGGTACCGAAACTCAGTCCCTGTACCAATAAAAGCTCACATGGTGAATGCCTTCTTAACAACCCGATCAAACTGGGTGGCAACTTTCAGCGATCCATGTATATGGACACAGTGATCTCTCTGCTGATCTGCACCAACAAGTTCTGCTTTACCCACATCCACCTGTTTGGTCACCTCAAAGAAGTCAACAAGGTTTGTGAGGCATGACCTACCCTTCACAAAAGCGTGCTGACTATCCCTCATCAACGTATTCATCTCCAGATGATTATAAATGCTAGCTTTTACAAGCCTTTCCAACACTTTTCCCCAGAGTCGAAGTAAGGCTCACAGCTCTATAATTACCCAGGATTGTCTCTATTCCCCTTCTTGGTCAAGGGGACAACATTTGCTATCCTCCAACCTTCTGACACTATTCCTGAAGGCAATGATGACATAAAGGTCAAAGCCAAAGGCTCAGCACTCTCCTTCCTGGCCTCCCGGAGAAGCCAAGAATAAATCCCATCTGGCCCAGGGGACTTTTCTTTCACTTTCCAGAATTGCTAACACCTTATCCTTCTGCAGTTCAATCCCATCTCGTTATGGACTCCACTACCCTGGGGTAAATACGTTGGCTACCTGTACCCCTCATGGTTTTATAAACCTTTATAAGGTCACCCTCAGCCACCTACACCCAGTGGAAATGTGAAGGACAATGATATAAATATTTCTGCTTGTGTCCCTGCCACTACTTTGCTACAATGTTCTGGTATACACTTGTTCAGGACCTAGGGTTTTCTCTACCTTTGAGTTCTAAGACCACCAGCACCACTTCTTCTGTAATGGAGACTCTTTACAAGACATCACTGTTTCTTTCCCTTTGTTTCCTTGTCTTTGTCCACAGTACATTCTGACATGAAACGCTCATTTAGGCTCTCGCTCATCTCCCTTGGTTCGACACTTGGATGGCCTCACTGATCACTGAGGAGCCCTAGTGTCTCTCCACTTGCTTTTTTGTACCTGTGTGTTGTAGAAAATTCTTCGTTTCTGTCAAACCCTCCAGTATCAGTAACATCTTCGTCAATCTTTGCTCCATTTGCAGTTTCAGGAAATGCTTCCCAGATCAGGATGATCAGAATTCTATGCAGCGTTCCAAAGCTGTGCTGATTATCCCTAATCAATCCTTGTTGTTGCAAATGCATGTAACTCCTGTATTGCAGAATCACTTCCCACAATGTCTGCATCACTGACATCAAACTAATTGGTGTTGATGTCCCTGACTTTCCCTTGCAGCCTTTCCTAAACACTGGCACAACCTTAGCCACCCTCCAGGCTTCCAGCTCATTACCCATGGCTATCAGTGATAGAAATATCTCTTTATGGGACCCCACAATTTCAGCCTGAGCTTCCCGCAATATCCTGGGATATACTTGATTACGTCCCAAGGATTTGTCCATCTTATATGCATTATAGAACCTTCAGTACCTCCTGTTCTGTTAAGTGGAGTCTTTTGAAGACGTCACTGTTCCTTATTCCCTGACTTCCCCAGTATTTCTCCAAGTTAAGTTCAAACGTGAAATGTTTGTTCAGGATCTCACCCATCTCCTGTGTTTCCACACTTGGGTGGTCCCATTCGTCGTCAAGGAACCATATTCTTCCTCTAGTTAATCTCCTGAAGAATATACTTGAAGAATCTCTTTGGATTTCCCTCAGCCTCATCTGCCAATACTTTTTGTGGTCCCCTTTGTGCCCTCCTGATTTCCCTCTTTAGTGAATTACTCCAACCACTGTGTTCTTCAATGGATTCCCTTAATCCAGCTGCCTATATGTGACACGTGCCCCCTTTTTGTTGACCAGAGCCTCAATACCCCCAGTCATCCAGTGTCACCCCCACTTGTATCAGCATTGTCCTTCACACCAACAGGAATATGGTGTCCTTGAACTCTCATTTTATCACTCTTTTGAAAGCTTCCCATCTGCCTGACATCCCTTTACCTGCAAATAGCCTCCACAATCAATTGCCAAAAACTCTTCACTAATAACTTCTGGATTGCGGCAAGATGAATTTTGATCTTTAACTTGTGGAGAAAGTGAGGACTGCAGATGCTGGAGATCAGAGCTGAAAATGTGTTGCTGGAAAAGCGCAGCAGGTCAGGCAGCATCCAAGGCACAGGAGATTCGACGTTTCGGGCATAAGCCCTTCTTCAGGAATGAGGAAAGTGTGTCCAGCAGGCTAAGATAAAAGGTAGGGAGGAGGGACTTTGGGGGGGGG
This sequence comes from Hemiscyllium ocellatum, assembly GCF_020745735.1. Lineage (NCBI taxonomy): Eukaryota > Metazoa > Chordata > Chondrichthyes > Orectolobiformes > Hemiscylliidae > Hemiscyllium > Hemiscyllium ocellatum. The sequence continues at coordinate 2,914,442 of NC_083443.1, read as the reverse complement.
GGGGGCGTTGGAGATGCGATAGGTGGAAGGAGGTCAAGGTGAGGGTGATAGGTCGGAGTGGGGTGGGGGCGGAGAAGTCAGGAAGAAGATTGCAGTTAGGAAGGCGGTGCTGAGTTTGAGGGATTTGACTGAGACAAGGTGGGGGGAGAGGAATGAGGAAACTGGAGAAATCTGAGTTCATCCCTTGTGGTTGGAGGGTTCCTAGGCGGAAGATGAGACGCTCTTCCTCCAAACATCTTGTTGTTATGGTCTGGCGATGGAGGAGTCCAAGTACCTGTATGTCCTTGGTGGATTGGGAGGGGGAGTTGAAGTGTTGAGCTACGGGATGGTTGGGTTGGTTGGTCCGGGTGTCCCAGAGGTGTTCTCTGAAACGTTCCGCAAGTAGGCGGCCTGTGTCCCCAATATAGAGGAGGCCACATCGGGTGCAGCAGATGCAGTAGATGATGTGTATGGAGGTGCAGGTGAATTTGTGGCAGATATGGAAGTATCCCTTGGGGCCTTGGAGAGAAGTAAGGGAGGAGGTGTGGGCGCGAGTTTTGCATTTCTGGTGGTTGCAGGGGAAGGTGCCGGAAGTGGAGGTTGGGTTGGTGGAGGGTGTGGACCTGACAGGGGAGTCACGGAGGGAGTGGTCTTTTTGGAACGCTGATAGGGGAGGGGAGGGAAATATATCCCTGGTGGTGGGGTCCGTTTGGAGGTGGCGAAAATGATGGCGGATGGTACGCTGTATATGGAGGTTGGTGGGGTGGTAGGTGAGAACCAGTGGGGTTCTGTCATGGTGGCGGTTGGAGGAGCGGGGCTAAAGGGCGGAGAAGCGGGAAGTGGAGGAGATGCGGTGGAGGGCATCGTCGGTCACGTCTGGTGGGGAAGCTGCAGTCCTTGAAGAAGGAGGCCATCTGGGCTGTATGGTATTGGAACTGGTCCTCCTGGGAGCAGATGCGGCGGAGACGAAGGAATTGGGAATATGGGATGGCGTTTTTACAGGGGGTAGGGTGGGAGGAGGTGTAGTCTAGGTAGCTGTGGGAGTCAGTCGGTTTCCAACCAACCCAACCACCCCGTGGCTCAACACTTTAACTCCCCCTCCCACTCCACCAAGGACATGCAGGTACTTGGACTCCTCCATCGCCAGACCATAACAACACGACGGTTGGAGGAAGAGCCTAGGAACCCTCCAACCACAAGGGATGAACTCAGATTTCTCCAGTTTCCTCATTTCCACCCTCCCACCTTGTCTCAGTCAAATCCCTCGAATTCAGCACCACCTTTCTAACCTGCAATCTTCTTCCTGACCTCTCCGCCCCCACCCCCACTCCAGCATATCACCCTCACCTTGACCTCCTTCCACCTATTGCATCTCTATTGCCCCTCCCCCAAGTCCCTCCTCCCTACCTTTTATCTTAGCCTGCTGGACACACTTTCCTCATTCCTGAAGAAGGGCTTATGCCCGAAACGTAGAATCTCCTGTTTCTTGGATGCTGCCTGACCTGCTGCGCTTTTCCAGCAACACATTTTAAGCTCTGTACAGCGGGAGGTATGTCAGGTCGTGATGATTAATGTACAGTGGGAGGTATGTCAGACCATGATAGTTACTGTACAGTGGGAGGTATGTGGGGCCGTGATGGTTACTGTACAGTGGGAGATATGTCGGGCCGTGATAGTTACTGTACAGAGGGAGGTATGTCGGGCCGTGATAGTTTCTGTACAGAGGGAGGTATGTCGGGCCGTGATAGTTACTGTACAGAGGGAGGTATGTCGGGCTGTGATGGTGACTGTACAGTGGGAGGTATGCCGTGTCATGATGGTTACTGTACAGTGGGAGGTATGTCGGGCCGTGATGGTTACTGTACAGTGGGAGGTATGTCACGCCGTGATGGTTACCGTACAGTGGGAGGTATGTCGGTCCAGGAAGTTGCAGACTGTATGAGTTGTACAGAATATGATTGTGCTGCTGCCGATGGGCCATTGTACCTCATGGATGCATCGTCATTGGTTGCTTAATCTGGTTAAAGTCTGGACCATTCAGTACATGTCATGGTGAGGAGGGTCTGCAAAATGTGAAGTTAGCCCTTGCTCCCCATAAGGACTGTGCTGTGAACATTGTTACCGGTATATGAAATGTAGAAGTGTATCTGCAGTAGGCAGATCGGTGATGATGTGGTCAATTATAGATTTCCCTTTTATTGGTTCCCCATAACCTGCTGCAGAGCAGTCTCGCCACAGGATCCAACATCAATGCTGAGCACTATGATTATATTAGATTCCCTACAGTGTGGAAACAGACCCTTCGGCCCAACCAGTTCACACCAACCTCCGAAGAGCAAGCCACTGCCATGGCCAATTCACCTGAGCTGCATTGCTTTAGATTGTGGGTGAAAACCCACGCCGACACAGGGAGAATGTACAAACTCCACACAGGCAGTTACCCAAGGCTCGAATCAAACCTGGGTCCCTGGTGCTGTGAGGAAGCAGTGCTAACCACTGAGCCACCATGCCGCCCTATATTGACTATATGCCAAGGAGCTGCCCTCTTCTGCCTGGCTGTGCCCTTTCAGTGGGACAGAACCTACCAGAGAGGATGGTGATGTTGCCTGGGACATAGTCCTGTTCACAAAATCTTGCTTTCAAGACAATATCTGATTGTTGCTTGATTAGTCTGTGGGAAAACAGGCCACTTTTGCATTCTGTATAATGAAGAGTTAATATCACTTTATTTCTTACATATTTTAAAATAAACCAAACATCATTGTTTTTCAGTTGAAAGCAATTCAAGTGAGCAATAATTGATTTTCCAGAGCGCACACCTAACTATTACAGTTCAGTGACTGTAGTAAACAGCTGATTCATGTTCAGTTCAGTGAACACACCATCTTGCAGGCAGCAAAGCTGTTCGAAATGACATTGATAAAAAACCTACATTCAGACACAGCTTTACTGGCCCTCACCATGACCTCCAAAACACTGGCCATCTCCAAAGTCTGTCCAGGGAGCTTCCAAACTTGAGCTGGACAGATACTCACACAATCCCTCACAATAGTCTGGTTACACACATACCTGAACAACAGGAAGATGTGAGTGGGGCAGACTGGTCAATGGACTAGCACGTGGCACTAGTCCAGACGCAGTTCAACATTTGTAACAATGACCTGTAAACAGCCATGTCTTACAAGTATATCTCTTCTGGTGTGCCACCTAAACTCTGTAATTCTGAACCTTGGACCCGATCCTGAATGAATGTGTTATAAAGGTGATGGACTCCTGCAGCACATGACATCTTACATTGAATCCCTCATAAACCATATCCAGTGTATGTTAGCCCCACAATGTCAGTATCCAAACAGAATTGTGCAGCTCCATTGATGGCCAGCGTGATCCCAGCCCAACGACCTTGTGTGTGACTTGAGCTGGAAATCTGTGTGTAAATGTTTGCAGCGTTGTTCTAACCATTAACAGCAAAGTCGCTTTACTGAAGGTCTAACATCCTTTCGTAATACCAACTTTTAGATTGTCCAATAAACACAAAATCCCCCCTTTATTCAGTTCAGTTTTATAACAATATGATGAAAACAGTGCACAATTCACAGTAAGGAGCATTGAAATGATGAGTCCCATTTCCACACCCAAGACCAATTATTATTAAGTGCAAGGACTTTGAAAATAAGCAAATATTTTTCCTTGTATTAATGTTGTGAACTAATAGTCGGCTTTCCTGCTCCTCAGATGCTACCTGGACGGCTGTGCTTTTTCAGAACCACATTTTTTGACTCTGATCTTCAGTATCTGCAGTCCTCACTTTCTCCCTGGTAATATTCATTCGTAATCATTTTTGTGGTAACAATTTCACTGTGTGTTTAAACATGTTAGTCAGATATGAGTACACTTTGAATTGCTTATGTCTATCTCAGAGCTCAGTAATGTTGGGTGTGAATGTCAATGTCTGTGTGATGCTCGGTATTTAGGATAAGCCTCTAAGAGACTGACAGGTTATCCCTTCAGCTGCTCACAACAAGCAAGGTATGGACTAAACCCAACCAGCCTGAGCTCACAAAACCCAAAGCATAGTGTCTAGCATTGGGCATGTTTGGACAATATTTTTCATTTTAATTTATTCATAGAATATGATTGGGTCAGTATTTATTGCCCGTCCCTTGTTGCCCTTGAGAAGGTGATGGGGAGCTGCCGCACTAAACCACTGCAGTCGATGTGTTGTCGTTAGATTTGCAATACCATTCGGGAGGGACATTGAAACAGTGACACTGAAGTAACAGCAATATATTTCCTAATCAGGGTGGTGCGTGGCTTGGATTGGAATGTGAACATGTTCAGGCCCCCATATATCTGCTTCCCTTGTCCTTTTGATGGTTGTGGTTTCGGAGGTACGTCATCAGGAGTCTTGGTAAATTTCTGCAGGGCACCGTGTAGGTGGCAGGAATTGCTACTACTGAGTGTCAGTGGATGAGGGATGAAGCTGCACTGTCACAAGCAAATTGGTGGGGGGGGATCATAACGCACACATTGAACATGTGTCTTAGAGAGAGAGGACAGGCTTTCAGAAATCATGAGGTAAATTATTAGATTAGATTACTTACAGTGTGGAAACAGGCCCTTTGGCCCAATAAGTCCACACCTACCTCCGAAGAGTAACCTACCCAGACATGCTCCCTTACATTTACCCCTTCACCTAACAATATGGGCAATTTAGCATGGCCAATTCACCTAACCTGCACATCTTTGGACTGTGGGAGGAAACCGGAGCAAACCCACGCAGACACGGAGGGAATGTGCAAACTCCACTCGGACATTTGCCCGATAAAGGAATGGAAGCCGGGTCTCTGGCGTTGTGATGTAGCAGCACTAACCATTGTGTCATCGTATTTATGCAGGATTCCTAGCTCCTGACACATTCTTGTAGCCAATTAACTTACATATGTCGAAATGTGTTCCGCTGGAAAAACACAAGATGTCAGGCAGCATCTGAGGTACAGGAGAATCGATGTTTTAGCATAAGCTCTTCACAGGATTGGGTAATGAAATTATATGATCAGTCCAGTTCTGGTTTACAGTAATCCCTGGGATATTTCTAGGTGGATGTTCAGTGATGGTGCTGGCATTGACCGTTAGAAGATATGGTTCAGTTCTGTATTGTTAGAGGGAATTGTTATCTGGAAGTGGTCCTTGTCACTTTTAAGCACATACCTGCATATTTCCAGGTCCTTGTTGCATTTGGATAAGGATTGCTTCAGTATCTGAGTAAATTACGAATGGTGTTGAACATTGTCCAATCATTGGCAAGTATCCCAACTTCTGACTTTAATGTATAGGGAGGGCCATTTATGATTGGGCCTAGGGCAGAGAGCACTCTCATAGCTCACTGATACTGTCCCTCTCTCTGGGTTAGGAAGCTGGCTTCTAGTTCCACCTGCTCCAGAGGTGTCTAACAACATTTCTGAGCAGGATAATGTTACAGGATCTTCCCCAAATGAACTGAGCAAGGATTTGGTTAGCTCAATCATTTGGACAGCTAGTTATTAATACCAACAGTGTGGATTCATTTCCTTCACTGACTGGTGTAACTAAAGGACTGTCCTACTCAACCTCTCCCTTATTGAGGCATGATGACTGTCCTGTTAAACTACCACCAGTTGTCTCTGTCTGACAGAGCAGTCCTATCATTCTGCAGGAGTATGGTGACTTACCTTTCCATTTTTGATCTACAGACTTACTCCCACACCAACACAGCGGAACTGCTGCGGAGATGGCTGGTCTCCACCAACCCCAGTCACCTTCCTTTGTACCAGGTATAACTTCAGCCAGTGCAGACGATTCCTATTTGCTCCAGGTTTACCGTTAATCCTGGATACGGCACTTGGCCAAGTGCAGTTATGATGATGTTAAAAGTGCAGTCACTGCCGCCTTACCTCTAGAATTCAGCTGTGTGTTTTCTTGTTGTACATCGTTAAACCAAGGCTTCAATGAGCCCAAGGGATGAGAGGCCAAACTGAGCTTTAGTGAGCAGGATGGTGCTGAGGAAGTGCTGCATGATCCCACTGTAGATTCCAATAACATTCCAATATTTTATTAGTGATAGGGATTAGAGCAATGGGGCAGTCATTGATTGCATGATGTTTGGTCTCACGTGTGTACAGGACACACCCGGATTGTTCCCCAGATTGTCAGGTATATGCCAGTGCTGTATCCCAGCAGGAACAGCTTGAATGGAACGTTCTCAGGCCCCACAGCCTTTGCATTCCCCATCCGTCCAGCCACTTGGAGATACTACACAAAATGAATTGAATTAGCTGACGACTGCCATCTAGAGGAGAATAAAATAGATCATTCCATCGATACTTCTGCCTGAACATTGCTGTGAATCTTTCAGCCTTAGCTTTTCTGTTGCGCTGAGCCCATCCATCATTCAGGAATGTAGTATTTGCGGATCCTCCTCCTCCAGAGAGTTGTTTGATTGACCACACAATTCGCCCTGACAGCATATGACAGGATTGCAGAGATTAGGTCTGATTTGTTGGCTAGATCTGTCTGTCACGAGCTGGTTAGGCTATTTGGTGAATAAGTGGTCCTGTCTGGTGAGTAAGTGGTTCTGTTTGGTAACGTCACCTCATTGTGAGGTGTACCTGGTGCTGCCATTGGCACGCCCTCCTGTATTCTCCATTGAACAAGGGCTTACACCTGGCCTGATGGTCAGGGGAAAGTGGAGCAGATGCCAGGTAATGACAGTGAAAATTGTGCTGGAGTACTATTCTGCTGCTGTTGGTAATGACCCAAATCACCTCACACAGGCCAGTGCTGAGTACTACATCTCTTCAAAATCTGCCCCATTTAGCACGGTGATAGTATCTCTCACATGGGCGCTCATGTGCGTGCGCGCGCACACACACACACACACACACACCACCGTTCCCAATGCAGTCATCGATCAATGTGTCTGCTGCCAGTAGGTTTCTCCCTCTCAGTTGCCACCCCCCCCCCCCCCCCCCCCCCCCCGCCCCCGGCCGCCAGTCCCAACCCACCCCCGCCACCCCCAACCCAGTGCAGACCCAGTCTCACAGCTATGTCCTTTTTTGAACTGACCATCTTTCTCAGCGGTGCTGCAGCTGAACCCGTCTTGGTGGTGGTTATGAATTGGCCCATCAGCTCTGTCAATCTCGGAGATTCCTGCAAGTGTTGTTTAATGTGGAGGGAGACTGATCCATCAGCTGAAGGAGGGGAGTCAGCAGGAGGTTTCCATGTCAGTGTTTGATCTGACACCGTGAGGCTGAGGGAGGGGAGTCAGCAGGAGGTTTCCGTGTCAGTGTTTGGTCTGATACCGTTTGGTTTTGTTATGTCACATTGTTGCTTGAGCAGTCTGTAAGACACTTCTCCCAAATCTTTCCGTAGCCCCCAAATATTAGGAAGGAGGTGTTTCCAGGGTCAGCAGGACTTTTGTTTTTTGTCACTGTCAATTGAAGGGCCTCTTCTGTTTGTATGAAACTCTACAATTCTTGTGATTGGACACTCCAAGGTCTCACTCCTTCAGTTCCTCCCAGTGCCTTGTTTATTCCACAGATTTCTACAATGTTTTCTCTTACATCAGTGCACAATACCGTTTTAAACTATCCACGTGTATCTCAGGATCTTTCCCTGTCATCTCCACCAGCCGCTGCCTCCATCTGTATCTCTGTAACCTTCCGTATCTCCACAATCTTTATCTCATACTCCAGCCCCATCTATCACTGTAATTCCGCCAGCCCCTACACCCCTCCCTATCTCTCTCATCTCCTGCAGCTACACCTCACCCTATATCCTGTGAATGATTTTAAAAATATCTCACTAACATTTTCTAGCATGCACAAGCCACACCATCTCTTGACTACCTCCGGCCTTGCTTTCCCATCTCTGTAACATCACCAGCCTTGCTTTCTTATATCTATAACATCTCCAGCCTTGCTTTCCCATCTCTGTAACATCTCCAGCCTTGCTTTCCTATCTCTGTAACATCTCCAGCCTTACTTTCCTATCTCTGTAACATCTCCAGCCTTGCTTTCCCATCTCTGTAACATCTCCAGCCTTGCTTTCCCATCTCTGTAACATCCTCAGCCTTGCTTTCCTATCTCTGTAACATCTCCAGCCTTGCTTTCCCATCTCTGTAACATCCCCAGCCTTGCTTTCCTATCTCTGTAACATCTCCAGCCTTGCTTTCCTATCTCTGTAACATCTCCAGCCTTGCTTTCTTATATCTATAACATCTCCAGCCTTGCTTTCCCATCTCTGTAACATCTCCAGCCTTGCTTTCCTATCAGTGTAACATCTCCAGCCTTGCTTTCCCATCTCTGTAACATCTCCAGCCTTGCTTTCCTATCTCTATAACATCTCCAGCCTTGCTTTCCCATCTCTGTAACATCTCCAGTCTTGCTTTCCTATCTCTGTAACATCTCCAGCCTTGCTTTCTTATATCTATAACATCTCCAGCCTTGCTTTCCCATCTCTGTAACATCTCCAGCCTTGCTTTCCAATCTCTGTAACATTTCCAGTCTTGGTTTCCTATCTCTGTAACATCTCCAGTCTTGCTTTCTTATATCTATAACATCTCCAGCCTTGCTTTCCTATCTCTGTAACATCTCCAGCCTTGCTTTCTTATATCTATAACATCTCCAGACTTGCTTTCCCATCTCTGTAACATCTCCAGCCTTGCTTTCCCATCTCTGTAACATCTCCAGCCTTGCTTTCCTATCAGTGTAACATCTCCAGCCTTGCTTTCCCATCTCTGTAACATCTCCAGCCTTTGCTATCCTGTCTCTGTAACATCTCCAGCCTTGCTTTCCCATCTCTGTAACATCTCCAGCCTTGCTTTCCCATCTCTGTAACATCTCCAGCCTTGCTTTCTTATATCTATAACATCTCCAGCCTTGCTTTCCCATCTCTGTAACATCTCCAGCCTTGCTTTCCCATCTCTGTAACATCTCCAGTCTTGCTTTCCCATCTCTGTAACATCTCCAGCCTTGCTTTCCCATCTCTGTAACATCTCCAGCCTTGCTTTCTTATAACATCTCCAGCCTTGCTTTCCTATCTTGTAACATCTCCAGCCTTGCTTTCCCATCTCTGTAACATCTCTAGCCTTGCTTTCCTATCTTTGTAACATCTCCAGCCTCGCTTTCCCATCTCTGTAACATCTCCAGCCTTGCTTTCCCATCTCTGTAACATCTCCAGCCTTGCTTTCTTATATCTATAACATCTCCAGCCTTGCTTTCCCATCTCTGTAACATCTCCAGCCTTGCTTTCCCATCTCTGTAACATCTCCAGTCTTGCTTTCCCATCTCTGTAACATCTCCAGCCTTGCTTTCCCATCTCTGTAACATCTCCAGCCTTGCTTTCTTATAACATCTCCAGCCTTGCTTTCCCATCTCTGTAACATCTCTAGCCTTGCTTTCCTATCTTTGTAACATCTCCAGCCTCGCTTTCCCATCTCTGTAACATCTCCAGCCTTGCTTTCCCATCTCTGTAACATCTCCAGCCTTGCTTTCTTATATCTATAACATCTCCAGCCTTGCTTTCCCATCTCTGTAACATCTCCAGCCTTGCTTTCCCATCTCTGTAACATCTCCAGTCTTGCTTTCCCATCTCTGTAACATCTCCAGCCTTGCTTTCCCATCTCTGTAACATCTCCAGCCTTGCTTTCTTATAACATCTCCAGCCTTGCTTTCCTATCTTGTAACATCTCCAGCCTTGCTTTCCCATCTCTGTAACATCTCTAGCCTTGCTTTCCTATCTTTGTAACATCTCCAGCCTCGCTTTCCCATCTCTGTAACATCTCCAGCCTTGATTTCCCATCTCTGTAACATCTCCAGCCTTGGTTTCCTATCTCTGTAACATCTCCAGTCTTGCTTTCCTATCTCTGTAACATCTCCAGCCTTGCTTTCCTATCAGTGTAATATCTCCAGCCTTGCTTTCCCATCTCTGTAACATCACCAGCCTTTGCTTTCCTATCTCTGTAACATCTCCAGCCTTGCTTTCCTATCAGTGTAATATCTCCAGTCTTGCTTTACTATCTCTGTAACATCTCCAGCCTTGCTTTCCTGTCTCTGTAACATCTCCAGCCTTGCTTTCCTGTCTCTGTAACATCTCCAGCCTTTGCTTTCCTGTCTCTGTATCATATCCAGCCTTGCTTTCCTAACTCTATAAAATCATCCGCGTTGCTTTCCTACACATCTCAGTGATTTGATTATATATCTGCTCCTGTTTTGTCTTTGTTCTGTGGGCAGAACGGTGGCACAGTGATTAGCAGTGCCAGAGGCCTGGGTTCAATTCCCGCTTCAAGCAACTGTCTGTGTGGAGTTTGTGTATTCTCGCTATGTCTGCGGGGGGTTTTCTCTGGGTACTCCCATTTCCACCCACAATCCAAAGTTTAGGTGAATTGGCCATGCTTAATTGCTCGTAGTGTTAAATGTAGAGAAATGGGTCTGTGTTGGGGCGGGTCGGTGTGGACTTGTTGGGTGGAGGGTCTGTTTCCACACTGTAAGCAAAATGCTCTGTGTCTGTCACCATTGTGATTCGAAACTCGACCCATAAAGCCTCATTTGAAGACCCTTCCAAGATATCGTCCATCTTTTCAGCAATAACTGGCTTGTTAATTCATAATGCAGCACCACTTCCTCTTTAACATCCTGCCCTGTCCTGCCTATAGTTCCAATACAACAGAGAATTGAATTGTTTACCCTGACTTCCCTCAAATGCGCCTCTGTGATTGCAAAAATGTCACACCTCCGCATGTCAACTCATTTCCTGATCACATCTGTCAGCCTGTCTGATAATACTCCCAGCATTAACGTAAGCTAGAATATAATACCTGAAATACCTTGTACCTCCGAGTTCTTCAGTCATTTCCTGTTTGTTATCAAACTGCTCAAATCATGAACCACAACTCGAACTCTGGCACTGAATGAATGTCTGTGGAATTGTAATTTCTTTTTTTTTGAAATGTATTCATCAAGTGCAACTTTCCAGAACTGAGCAGTCAGCTCCACATACAATGAGCTTCTGATGGTTAATCCCCCACTCAGTGTGCAGAGGGGACAGCCCTCAGTAATGGAGAAAGTGAGGACTGCAGTTGATGGAGATCAGAGTCAAAAAGTGTGGTTCTGAAAAGCACAGCCTGACAGGCAGGATCTGAGGGGCAGGAGAGTCAATGTTTCGGTCATAATCTCTTCATCAGGAAGGCATTGGTGCATTCCTTCATTTTTTCATTCCATGATTCACAGCATGTTGTGATCTGCACTTACTCAGGAAGGCAGCACTGTATATTGCACTGAAATGGAAAGCAGTCAATCAGTTGGTTGAGCAGGGAGTAGAAAAGTTGAAGGGAAGTATACACTGATTGAATGAATTACAAACATAAGGATAGGTAAATCCCCTGGGCCAGATGGGGTTACCCTTGGTTACTCCAGGGAGTGACGGGTGAGATTGGCGTGCCTTTGGCGATGATCTTTGCATCCTCACTGTCCACTGGAGCTGTTGCCAGCCAGATGATTGGAGGGTGACAAATGTTATTCCCTTGTTCAGGAAAGGGAATAGGGATAACTCTGGGAATGACCGAACAGTCAGTCGTACATCAGTAATGGGCAAAGTATTGTAGAAGTTTCTGAGAGTTCATATTCACAATTATTTAGAAACCGATAGTTTGATTAGAGATAGTTCGCATGGCTTTGTGAGTAGCAGGTCATCCCTCAGAAACCTTATTGAATTATTTGAAGATGTTAAAAAAAACACGTTGATGAAGGTAGACCAAAAGATGTGGTGGACAAGAATTTTAGCAATGACTTTCCCATTGTAGGGTCATTCAGAAGGTACGGAAGCATGGGGCGCAGAGACATTTGGCTGTCTGGATACCGGTGTGGCTGGCTCATAGAAGACAGAAGATGGTAGCAGATGGAATGTATTCAGCCTGGGAGTCAGTGACCTGTGATGTTCCACAGGGATTGGCTCTGGGACCTGTGCTGTTCGTGATTGTTATCAATGACTTTGATGAGGAAGTGGACAAGTAGGTTCGTATGTTTGACGATGACCCGGGGGTTGGTGGGGTTGTGGATAGTATGGTGGGCATTGTAGGTTGCAACAGGATATTGACAGGATGCAGAGCTGGGCTGATAAGTGGCAGATAGAGTTCAATCATAAAATGTGTGAAGCAATTTATTCTGGAAGATTGCATTTGAATAAAGAATACAAGGTTTAAGGCAGAATTATTGGCAGTGTAGAGTGACAGAGGTATCTTGGGGTCATTTTCCATAGATCTCTCAAAGTTGCCACCCAAGTTGATAGGGTTGTTCAGAAGGAATATGGTGTGTTGTCTTTCATTATCGGGGGATTGAGTTTGAGACCAGCGAGGTTATTTCTTTGCTCTATAAAGCTGTGGTTCAACCACACTTGGAATATTGTGTTCAGTTTTGGTTGCCTCATTATTGGAAACACTTGGAAGCCTCAGAGAGTGTGTAGAGGAGACTTACCAGGGTGCTGCCTAGACTGGAGGGCTTGTCTTACCAAGAAAGGTTGAGGGGCTAGGGCTTTCCTCCAGCAGTGGTAGTAGAGTCTGATACAATAGTGATATTTAGGAAGACTCTTGAATAGGAAAACGAAAGTTAGTACATTGAATGTTATGTTGGTTAGTCTGATCTTAGAGTAGGATAAAAGGCTGGCAAAACATTGAGGGCTGAAGTGCCTGCACTGTGCTGTACCATTCTATGTTCCAAGTTTCACCCAGCTTGTGGATTCTCATCAGATAGTGAATGTGTGAGGGAGTGAGGTTTGTGATTGAGTGAGGGAATCGAGTGTGCGAGGGAGTGAGGTGTGTGAGGTCAGGAAGGTGGGGAGGGACGTTAGACCAAGACTTCCAGTTTTGATGTAATTGTTACATTCACCTGAGTGTCAGTACATTATGTGTGGGTATCTAGACCAGACAAAATCCACCAGGTTCAGTTATTAAAATGATTTTTTGTATGCCGTTTGCTCGTGGTTTCTTCAGATAAATTCTGCTGGGTGACCTATGAATTAGTATCTGACCATCCACAGACATGTGTAATTTTATTTTGATACTTTTGAATGTGAAAGTACATTTATTGGATATAGTTTCAGAGGGTTCACTTTGAGACACAAAATGCTGCAACAGACTGTCAATTGTGAATGTTTTCACCCAGTGTCTGGTCCAGGTTGCAAATGTATGTAGTCTGGGTAACGTGCCAGTTGTCATCACCATAAGTAACTTTTGCGATGTGATTCTGACACTCCGTGTCCATACATCTGCTCCCTGGGCCAGGCTGTGACTGAGGGTGAATTTGTAAGGCATTGGTCAGTCATTGGTATCTAATTTAGACAGAATGTGTACCTACACTGAGAGCAGTGATAGCCTGTTGGCTAGTTTCCTCCTGCTCAAGGTGGATTCCAAATGGTTCTCTGTGAGGGAATGTTTCTATGACTGCCCTGACACAGGTTGGAAACTCTCTTCACAGATTCAGCACCAGGCCTCTGTCTCTCTGAGTGCTACATGCAATTTTGAGCTCCAGTAGCACTGTACCTGAATTCACCTTTTTGGAATCCACTTTTAATGTCGGCCAATACACTTTTAATAACGACAGGTACAGGCAGGATAGATCGAGTGAATCCTTTGAAGAGTATAAAGACAAGAGGAGTATATTAAATAGGGAAATCAGGAAGACAAAACGGGAACATGAGATAGCTTTGGAAAATAGAGTTAAGGAGAATCCAAAATGATTTTACAAATACATTGGGAACAAAAGAGTGAACAAGGAGAGAATAGAGCCCTCAGAGATCAGCGAGGTGCCTTTGTGTGGAGCTGCAGGAGATGGGAGAGTTACTAAGCTAGTATTTTATACCAGTATTTACTCAGGAAAAGGACATGGGAGAAATAGATGGTGACATCTTGGAAAATGTCCATATAACTGAGGAAGAAGTGCTTAATGCATAAAGGTGGAAACATCCACAGGACCTAATAAATCAGATGAAACTTGAAAGGGTTCAGAAAAGATTTACAAGGATGTCGCCAAGGTTGGAGGGTTTGAGCAATAGCTGGAGGTTGAACAAGCTGGGGCTGTTTTCACTGGAATGTTGGAGACTGAGGGGTGACCTTATAGAGGTTTATAAAATCATGAGGGGCATAGATAAGGTAAAGAGACAAGGTCTTTTCCCTGGCGTGGTGAAGTCCAGAACGAGAGGGCATAGCTTTCAGTTGGGAAGGGAAAAATATAAAAGATATGTAAGGGGCATTTTTTCACTCATAGGGTTGTTCATGCGTGGAATGAACTGCCAGAGGAAGTGGTGGCGGTTAGTACAATTGCAACATTTAGATGGCGTCTGGATGGGTATATGAATGGAAATTGGATATGAGCTGAGTGCTTGCAGGTAGGACTAGATTGGGTTGGGATATCTGGTCAGCATGGAAAAGTTGGACCAAAGGGTTTTTTTTTTCCATGCTATACATCTCTTTGATCCTGTGACTGTAATTTAGAAATGACAATAATTTAACATGCACTATCAAATAAACAAAGCATTTACATTATTAAATTGTAGCAGACAATAAGGTGAAAACTTGCTATTTTTAGAATGAATGATAAAGAATAAAGAATACTCCAACACAAGAACAGACCCTTCGGCCTTCCTAGCCTGTGCTGATCCAGATCCTCCTATTTTCTAAAAATGCTATCTATTTCCTAAGGGCCTGTATCCCTATGCTCCCTGCCCATTCATGTTTCTGTCTAAATACATCTTAGATAACGTTATCGTTCCTGCTTCAACCACCTTCGCTGGCCTCATGTTCCAGGCTGCTACCGCCCTATGTGTCAAGAACTTCCAACATATATCGGCCCTAACCCTTTCCCCTCTCACTTCAAACTCATGACCCCGAGTAATTGAGTTCCACAATCTGGGGGAAAAAGCTTCTTGCTATCCACCCTGTGTATATCTGTCTTGATTTTGTAGACCTCAACCTTTGTCTTGGTAATGAAAATAGTCATAATTAACTCAATATTTCTTCATAACCTGCAATGTCCATCCCAGGCAACATCCTGGTGAACCTACTCTGTACCCTATTCAAAGCATCCACATCCTTTCGTTAGTGTAGTGACCAGAACTATATGCAATGTTCCAAATGTGGCCAAACCAAAATCTGTATCCAATGAAGTAGAGCATGCCATATGCTACCTTGACCACTTTACAGACCTGTGTTGGCATCTTCAGAAAACAATGGACCCGAACACTCAGATCTCGCTGTATGTCAATTTTCCCCAGGAAATTTACGTTTACTGTATAGTTCACTCGTAACTGGATCTTTCAAAATGCATGACCTCGCATTTGCAGAGACTGAACTCCACCTGCCATTTCTGTTCCCATCTCTCTAATGTATCTATATTATGCTGCATTCTCTGACAGTCTCCTTCACTATCTGATACTCCAACAATCTTGGCAAACTTGCTAATCAGGCAAAAGATACCTTCTTCCAAATCATTGATATGTATCATAAACAACAGTGGTCCCAGCACAGATCGCTGCTGCACACCACTGGTCATAGGTCTCCATTTTGAGAAATCCCCTTCCACTATTACTCGCTGTCTCCTGTTGCTCAGCCAGTTCTCTATCCATCTAGATAGAACACTCTGGACCCCATGCGACTTCAACTTCTCCATCAGCCGACCATGGGGAACCTAATAAAATGCCTTACTCAAGTCCCTCAGTATCTTCTCCAGCTGCTTCCCTACCACTGATGTCAGGCTCGCTGGTCTACAATTACCTGGATTATCCCTGCTATCCTTCTTAAACAAGGGGAAATATGAGCAATTGTCCACTCCTCTGGGACCTCACCCATGTTCACTTATCCTGCAAAGACATATGTTAAAGCACCAGTTATTTCCACACTCATATCCCTCAATAACCTGTGGTTGATCCCATCCGGACTTGGGAACTTGTCTACCTTAATACCTTTCAGAGTATCCAAAACATCCTCCCTCTTTATGTCGACTTGACCCAGAGTACTCAGAGATCTATCCCTAACCTCAACATCCGTCACATCCCTCTCCTTGGTGAATACAGATGTAAAGTACTCGCTAAGAATCTTACCATTTTCTCTGACTTCATGCATAACTTTCTTCCTTTGTCCTTGTGTGGGCCAAACATTTCTCTAGTTACCCTCTTGATCCTTATATATGAAAAGAGGTCTTTGGGATTTTCCTCAACCCTGTTTGCTAACGATATCTCATGACCACTTTTAGCTCTCTTAAATCCTCGATATTTACTGTGAAATGTAGCTAGTGAAAAGAAAATAAACATTTGTTTGTGAGAGTGGGACCTCAGACCTTTTCAAAGTATTTTGTGCCAAAAAATAATTGAAATCCTTCTCAGTACAAATAAAAATCAAGAGAAGAAACCTCTTGGGAAGAGTAATTTTGAGCCACTGTCCCCCCAAAGTACTTCTGAGGTAGAAAAGAGTGAGGGCGTGTAACAAGGGCACAACAGTAACTATGGGTGGTCTGAACATGCAAATAGTCTCAATTAATCAACTGGACAGTGATATCCTTGAATAAAGATTCATAGAGTGCATGAGAGATTATTTCTGAGAGTAGGACATCATGGAAACAACCAGACAATGGGGCGGCACGGTGGCTCAGTGGTCAGCACAGCATCAGGGTCCCAGGTTCGATTCCAGCCTCGGGGGACTGTCTGCGTGTAGTTTGCACATTCCCCTCCCTGACTGCATGGATTTCCCCCCACAGTCCAAAGACATGCAGGTCAGTTGAAGTGGCCATGCTAAATTGCTCATAGTGTTAGGTACATTACTCAGAGGGAAATGGTCTGGGTGCTCTACTCTTCGGAGGGTCTGTGTGGACTTATTGGGCCAAAGGGCCTGTTTCCATACTATAGGGCATCTAATCTAATTTTGATTTGATACAAGGAAGGATTGGTGGATGAGCTTTGCCTTGGAAAGAGTGACCACAACATGCTGGAGTTTCACATTCAGATTGAAAGAATCAAGACTGAGTCTTACATGAGAGATTTAGTCTTAGTCAATGATAATTATACTGGCCTGAGGAAGGAATTGGTTGTGGTGATGTGGGGGAGGGGTGGGGGGGGGGGTGGGGGGAGGTGTTAGAGAGAAAGAACAGTCAAAGGCAGGACAACTGAAGACATTTGGCAAGCAATTAGGGAGATGCTAAAGACCGAAGAGGAATTCATTACGAACAAAGATCATCCACATCTTGATAAGGAAATCAAGGGGAACATGAAGGCAAATCCCAGTGCATATCATACTGCACATGTCAGTCACACTGTGGAGGATTGGGCAAGTAAGTGGCCTGGTGGTGTTATCACTAAATTCTTACGTGTTAAACCCAGATAATGTTTGAGCGACCTGGGTTCAAATCCTGACACAGCAAATGGCGAAGCTTAAATTCAAATCTGGAATTAAGAGACCGATGGTGGTTATGAATCGATTGCCAAGAAATACTCACCTGGTTCTCTAATGTCCTTTAGTGAAGGGAACGGCCATTCTACCATAGATTCACCACTCTCAGGCTGGAGACTTTTCTCCTTATCTCCGTTATAAAGATTTTTTCTTAACTCTCAGGCTATGTCCTTAAGCCCTTTCTCTCCTAACAGTGGAAGCATCTTCTCAACATCCAGTCTGACCAGGCAACCAGTATTCTGTATGCTTCAATTAGATCCACCTTCATCCTGATAAACTCCAGCGAGTATAGACCCAGTGACCTCATATGTTAAGCTTTTAATTCTGAGGACCATTCTTATGAAGCCCCTCTGAACATGCTCCAGCGCGGTACATCCTTCCTGAGTTATGGGGCCGAAAACGGTACACAATACACCAAATGTGGTCTGACCAGAGTCTGATAGACCCTCAGAAATCCATCGCTGGTGTCATATTCAAGTCTTCTCAAAATAAATGCCATCACTGTATTTGCCTTTCTGACCAGATTAGCCACCTGAAATAATAATCTTACGATGGACAATAATAAATTTACCATGGAGTTATAAAAATGAACAGTGATCAAAGCATGCTGAGAAGTAGAACCCAACATTGACCAAAGTCTCTGTGCTCATTCACATGCTGCAGAATCCAGACAGGCTGCAGCTCCCCACAAATGGTTCCAAAGAAACCTGAAGCAACAGAAGTTGGACTTGAATGGGATAATGGAATGTCGCCCTTGGGCCAACAATGTGACAACACCTGGTTGAGTCTGATTGATCAGAGTAAATGAACCTGATCATTTCATTGGCAGATCCTCCACACCCTCCCAAAAGGTGTGAAGACTCGGAAGGATAAGAATCACCGTAAAACCCCTCAGAGAGTGGTAACTCGAGAATAACCACTGAAAGAGAAGACACCTCCAAGACCATCAGAAGAACAAGAAGACTTCACCACCTGGAATCCGGTCAACTTCTCGTGGGGTGGTATTTGATCATCCAAAGTTATGTTAAACCATAAGATAATTTGTAGTGTTTTGCATTATGTTATAATTAGTTTTATTGTTCTAATATTAATTGTGTTCAGTAAACAAATATTATTGTTTGTAAGAGTTGACTCAATCTTTTGATTAATATAAGATTTCAAACACATTGTGCGGCAGATACACCACCTTCCTAACTACTGACTCAACTTGCACGATTACCTTGAGACAATCCTGGACTGGAACTCGCAACACTCTTTGTACGTCAGACTTCTGAATTTTCTCCCCAAGTATAAAATAGTCCATGCCTCTCTTCTTCCTACTAAAGTGCATCACCGCGCACTTTCTCAGGTTGTATTCCATCTTCCACTTCTTTGCCCACTCTCCTACCACCTTTAAATCTTTCTGCAGCCTCCCTGCCTCCTCAATGATACCTGTCCCACTCCCTACCTTTGCATCATCTAAACGTCTCGCCGGAGTGCCCTCAGTTCCTTCATCTAGATTGTTCATGTACAAAGTAAAAAGTTTTGGTTCCCTTGAAGAACACCAGTTGTCATCGGCTACTATCCAGAGAAGGACCTTTTTATTCCCACTCTCTACCTTCTGTCAGACAGTCAAGTTTCTGTACACACTAGTACCTAGTCTCTGACACCATGGGCCCTTAGCTTACTCAGCATCCTCCTGTGAAGCACCTTGTCAACGTCCTTCTTGAAGTGCAGATAGATAACATCCATTAGCTCTCCTTGGTCTAACCTTCTTGTCACATCCTCAAATAATTCTAACAGATTCATGAGCATGACTTCCCCTTGACGAAATCATACTGACTTCGCCCTACTTTACCGTGCACCGGCAATCATTCAGAAATCTCATCCTTCACAATGGATTCGAGGAACTTACCCACGACTGATATTAGACTAATCAGTTTATAATTTTCAGCCTTTGGTCTTATTCCCCTTTGAAACAGGGTGTCAGCGAGATCCAAGATGGCGGCGACCAAGTAGGTATGAGTCTGCAGAGCTCTGCCCAAGACTCAGACAAAATGGGGTACCCACCCTCACCTCACGTGTTAAATTGTTTAAAATAGTTTTTGCCCAGCAGCCTTTGCCATTCTACATCAAACTTTATAACTTTTTAAAATGACCAAAGGTAAAGGCTCCCTCTGTTCACAACAGGCAGAGCCCCCTGCCCACACCACCTCCCCGCACCTCGCAGCAATGTAGACGTCTGCGGCCGCCGCGGGGGACTCACCTGCTGAGGCGAGCCTGATCTCGGAGCTTGTTACACTCCGAGAAAAGATTGATGAGTCCATTGAAGAGACGCAGTCCAGGTGGGAGTCAGTCTCGGTCATACTGCAGAAACATGATGGAGAGATTGAGAAACTCGGGCAGAGTTATCCATAGGTCAGCTCTGGTCTCTGGAACATCGAGTCCCGACCTTAGAGGAACATATTGAAGACCTCGAAAGTCGAGGTCATCGGAAAATATGCGGTTACTGGGCCTTCCCGAACGGGAAGAGGAAGCCCAGCGTTTTGCTTTCCTGAAGCAATGGCTCCCACAGCTGCTGAAACTGGAGTCGGAGCTGGGCCGGGTGCGGGTTGAATAGGACCACCGGGTTGCTGTGCGCCGGCGACGGTCGGACCATCGCCCCCGCCCAGTCCTAGTTCAACTTCAACAGTAAAGGGAAAAACAGATGCTGTTCGAGTCCTCGAGTGCTGGGGAAGGATCCCCATGTCATGATATACAACGGCTCCAGGATAATGTGGTCTGGAAGAGGAAGACATGAGGCGAAGATGGTGTGGTGGGGGGGGGGGGGGGGGGGGGGGGGAGGTGGGTTAGCTCCCACCCTTTTAACCTCTGTCTTATAAGGTATTGGAATTTATTTATTCTACTTTGTCATGCCTGGGCCGAGTACATGGTTCTGGCTGGGAAATGTTGTGGCGGGATTATCGGAAGCTAGTAGTGCCCCTTGTGAACAAGGGGGAATGTCTCCTTTTAAATATGTTTTATGCCATTTGTTTTTAGGAGTAGTTCTCAGTTGTTTTAATTTCGCTGCTTAAAGAGTGTTTTCACGTATTAATCGTTTTTGGTTTAACGTCAATGTCTTTTGGGTGGGGTTATTCTTCCTGCGGGGTCTCGGGCTTGTTTGGACGATCATGGCTAGCCATTCGTTTAGGTGGTGCACCGGGAATGTCAAGGAGAGCTACTCCCCAATCAAAAGGAACAAGATATTATCAAGTCTTAAAAAGGAAAGGGTGGATGCAGCATTTCTACAGTAGAAGCATTTACTTGATAAGGAGCATTCGAGGCTGAAAAAGGGTGGATTTGGCCAGGTGTTCTTTTCATCTTTAAGCTCAAAAAGTAGGGGAGTAGCCATTCTTAATCAGACTAAATTTCCCTTCCAAATGCTCAGCCATTAAACGATGAGTCTGGATGGTATATAACGGCTAAAACCTTAATATATGGAGAAGAATATGGGATTTTGAATCTTTATTGCCCCCCGCCCCCGACGCACCCTTTTAAATTTGTGCTGGAAACGTTCTCCAAGTTAATGGCTCTCGGGGTGCACCACACAATTATAGGGAGAGATTGTAATTGTATCATCAACCCAGGGCTGGACAGAACCCCTAAGATCTCTGCAGGCGTATCTTTGATATCTAGGCAATTGGTGGATCTGAGTATGGAGTTGGAGCTAGTAGATGTGTGGAGGTGTCTTCACCCTGAGGGTGAAGACTTCAAATATGGTGAACCAAAAGACGGAATCATTTTATAGAACACTGCACACATTTTTGAACTACATTGACACAGATATATCAGCCATATTGTTCAGGGCCTTTTCTTAGTCGTGGGGATGGTTCTGGTTGGATCGGGGGCTCCTGGAAGGAGGAATCCTGTATCAATACGGGTTCTGTTATGACTTAATATAATTTTCAAAACATATGTATCTAATTATTTATTTACTTGTTAATTTTCTTTTCTCCTTTTAGTTTTAGTAATGTAGGATATCCTTTTTTTTTGCTAATTTGGAGAATAGATTAGTAGTTTGTTTTTAAATTCTATATTGCGGATCCAAACACTCCATACAATCAACACAGGAATTCTTGGACGTCATCAGGAATACACACATAGACAAAGAAGAAACCATGATCTCATTCGCCGTGACGGCACTGTTCACTTCAATTGACAAAACCCTAGCCAGAGAAACAATAGCCAACCTACTGGACATACATAACAGAACACAGGAGGCCGAACCTATCAACAAGGACGGCATACTTAAACTACTGGACCTGTGCCTCACCACACACTTTACATTCAACAATCAGATATACGAACAAATCAACGGAACACCCATGGGATCATCAATCTCGGGACTCATAGCAGAGGCAGTTATGCAAAGGTTAGAACATACAGCCATACCACAAATCCAACCCAAACTCTGGATCAGATATGTTGATGACACCTTTGTAATCATCAAAAACACAGATATAGAAAAAACACACCGAATCATCAACGCCACACCCACAGGAATCCGATTCACACGAGAAGAGGAAAAGGATAGCCAACTCCCATTCCTAGACGTGTTAGTAGAGAGAACACCCAACGGAGAATTCACCACAAGGATACACAGGAAACCAACACACACAGACCAAGTCTTAAACTATGAAAGTAACCACCCCAACACACACAAACGAAGCTGCATCAGGACACTATTCAAAAGGGCCACAACACACTGCAGTACACCAGAACTGCGAAAAGAGGAAGAGGAACATCTATACAAGGTATTCGCCAAAAACGGATACCCACGCAACTTTATCACCAGATGCCTAAGAGATAGACCGAGGAACGAGGACATGCCACAACCAAAAGGACTAGCCACTCTACCATACGTCAGGAGCGTCTCAGAACTGACAGCCAGACTACTGCGACCCTTAGGACTCATAACAGCCCACAAGCCAACATCCACGCTCAGACAACAACTCACTAGAACAAAGGACCCAATACCCAGCATGAGCCAAACTAACGTAGTTTACAAAATACCATGCAAGGACTGCACAAAACGCTATACAGGACAAACAGGAAGACAGCTAACAATCCGCATCCATGAACATCAGCTAGCCACAAAACGACACGACCAGCTATCTCTAGTAGCCATACACTCAGACAACCAGCAACATGAATTTGACTGGGAAAACACCACTATCATAGGACAAGCCAGACAGAGAACAGCCAGAGAATTCCTAGAAGCATGGCATTCATCCACAAACTCCATCAACAGACACATTGACCTGGACCCAATATACAAACCACTACAGCTGAAACTGACACCCGGAAGCGGCAAGAACATCCATCAACAGACACATCGACCTGGACCCCACATACAAATCACTGCAGCTGAAACTGACACCCGGAAGCGGCAAGAACAAACCAATATAAATACCGGAAGAAACATCAAAGCAGCGCTTCACACGAGGCTCCAACAGCACTGATGATGTTCCCTAGCCAGGGAAAATCTTCCAGCTGGGCGAGCAGAACCACAACAACGGATACCCGAGCTACAAATCTTCAATCAGATTTTAACCACAATGATATGAAATGCAATCCATAGGAGATTCACGCAGCTGACTCCTGGGATTATTTATGGAGGAAATCTTGAATTGACTGGACCTGGATCTTCTGTGCTTTAGGCGAACAACATGTGACCTTGTTTGACCCCAGAATATTCCAAGTTGTCTTTAAAGATGAATTCGAAACAATATTTCAGCTTGTGTGAGAGATTCCTATGAGTGGATGGATTATAAAACGGAAGAATACCTCTGTTAAGAAGATGGTGATTTGGTGTAATCATCTCATTGTGTTGTGTCTTTGTGGAATTCTCTTCCCAGATAGCAATGGAGAATAAGTTGTTGAATATTCCTAAGGCAGAGGCAGGCAGATTCTTGACTAAGAATGACGCACTAACAGTGTAAGGGCAAAGAAGGAATGTGTGATTGAGGTCATAATCAAATCATCCACAACCTTATCGCATGTCGGAGCTGTTTTTATTCCTAACTCGATGCTAGTTTCTACATTTCTGTTGTCTTTAGATACTGAAAAAAATTATGACACGATTGTGATGAACATGAAAACTTTTCCTTTCAGATTATTGGGCACAGCTTTCCATATGTGACTTTTAAACTGAACTCAAAAGCACTCAGGAAAGAATCATAATGTTGTCAAGAGGTCAAGAGCATAGTACAAAGGGAAAGCCATGCTTGAAACTGCTTTAGAATCAGATTATGTCGAATGAATGACTTTAATACAGCAGATTCCATTCAGTTGTTCTTGTGAGGTGTGTTTCATTACCAAGGCCAGCATTCTGTTGCCTGTGTTTAATTTCTATTCAGAGCATGGTGATAAACCCCAGGGGTTCTTGTGATGCAGGAACACTAACAGGAATGTTACAAAGAAAGAAACGGGGATCTTAACAATTTGATAGTGAAGGGAGAATGATATAGCTTCAAATCCTGTGTGCCCTTGGAGATTGTATTCCTCACTATTTGATGCCCACAACCTATGGAAATAGTGAGACTTCATTCTCTGTTTCCAACAATTAAAGTAATACACCCATATAGCATAGAAACAGGCCTATCAGCCCAATACATCTATGACAGCCAGAAAACACCAAACTAAAGTATTTATAGTTTCGGGTCAGTGTCTGTGACCTGAGTTTTTGTTCTTTCAGTACATGCACGATATGGTTTCATAGAAATAGATCACATAACTTCAACAACAGCGATGAACTCATCGGATCAATAAGATGTCCTCATTGTTTAATAATTGTTGTAAAATCGAATTGTCTTTTTAGTTCATTTTGGGATTTTAATGGAACTGGACCAGAATTAATTGCCCTTGAGACGTTCCAGTCCAGTTGGGGTTAGTCCATCCACGTGGCTATTGAGAGGGAGTGCCAGGTGCGCATCTCATGTGTTGGTTTAACAGTGAGTAAATTACTGCTGGTGGATGGAGTGTTACACAAGCCGCCATATGTGATGAGAAGCTCGCTGGAAAACGAACTCTTTGTCAATATGTCATAAGAAATTTAGTATTCTTCAGAGAAATAGCAATCTTACACGAGAAGTCTATATAATAATGAAGCGAAGCCTGTTTCTATGTTATGGGTGTCCTTAAAATAATGGGGTCAAATAGCTGAAATAATGCTGATGCCATCATTGGACAATTCTTGCACTGAGCATGTGAATTAACATGGATGTTTTCAGAGACGTCTGGACTGTCCTAGTTGGAGTAAGCACTGATACCACATGGGATGTTGCTGGTTTGTAATCTCGCCGCTTACTGAGCACAGTTCGATGGAACAAACCAACAAGTCTCTTTGGTTGCTGCTTCAGAATACATCAGAGCTTTCATGGCTGCCACCACAAGAAATCATGTAATAAAGACAAGGCCCATCGAGTCTGCACCATCCAATGCTGATACAAGTGCTTTATAAAGTTTGTGAGCTTTCCTTCGTTATCCACCCTCTCAGGCAATGCATTCTAGACACAAACCATCGTCCAGATTCAAAACAGATTCAACAAATCCTTTGTTAGTGTCTTGCCTTTCAATTTAAACGTGTTCTCCTTTATTTTTAACCCTTTGGCGAAGGGGACCAGCTGCTGACTATTCACTCTGCTCGTTCCTCTCATGCTCTAGTACACCTCTAACAGGTTCAGTGGCCTCCCACAATGCACACAGGTTCAGTAGATGGACCATGCTAAATTATCCGCCATGTGCTGCTGAATGTGATAGGAATTGGAGACGCAGGGACAGGGTAGGGTGCGGGTTAGCCATGGGAAATGCAGGAATGGTGTATGAGGTGGTTCTGGGTGTATGCTCTGCAGAGGGTCAGTGTGGACTCGATGGGCCAATGTCCCATAAAATAACAAAAAATAAAGATTAAATCAAACAAAGTAAAATACTGAGATGCTGAAACAACAACAAAAAAAAACAGAGTGCTGGGGAAACGAAGCAAGTTTGGTAGCCTTTGTCGAGAGAAAATCACAGTTATCATTTTGAGTCCACTCACCATGCATCAGATGTGGAAGCAGCTGAGAAATACTGTAATGTGTGTTGGAGGATTGCGTTGAATATGTGCAGAAATAGGGACGTAGAAAAAAATAAACAACAGGACTGTGGATAATCAGCTTGTATGGAAATAAATTGTGAGAACATTTTCATTTATTGTTCACCTTTTCCTATATTTCTGAGTATCATGCCCATGTTGGTGTATATCCAAGCCATTGTTTCAAGTGAGTTCTGTCCCATCTATCTCTCCATCCTCAGTGTGGTCATTTTCTTTTCTTCATTAATGGGACATGGGTGTTGGTGACTGGGCCAGCACTTATTACTCTTTCCCCGAGTTGCCTTTGAGAAGGTGCTGGGAAACTGCCTTTCTGAACCACTGCACTTCGACGTGCTGTAGACTGGCAGTGCTTCAGTCGATCTGGTTACACTTCTTTGAGACCTTGTAGAGTTATAACTGACTGGCTGACTTGGCCAGTTCAAAGGGCATTGGAGAGTCTACCACTACTGAAGGTCTGGAATCACATGTAGGCCAGACCAGTGAAGATAGCAAATTTCCTTCCCTGAAGGACACTATTGAGCCAGATGTTCTTAGTTTTTACAACCATCAATATTTCATTAGAATGTTAATTCCAAATATTTTATTGAATTGAACTCCCACCATCTGCTGTGGCGGGATTGAAGTCCGGATTTGTGTCATTACCATTGGGGAATATTTGTGGAAATCTCAGAATTTATAGTGTGGAGAAAATACCGCTAGACCATCACCTCCCCAGCATCTCCACCATCAGTGGCGGTGTTGCTGTTATCGTGACTGAGGTAAAGAAAATTGTGCAGTTACAGTGTCAACTATTTCCATGGAGACCAGAACTGTTCATATTTCAGGGACGGCACAGAAATGTAACAGTTTATCAGCCAGGAATAGAAACAGAGGAGATGGAGGCATTTTATGCATTGAATGGGTGTGTCATATATGTTAGTATTGACTTGCACCTGACATTAGAAAGTCAGTATAGGTTCTCTGGATGGTTTTCTTGGATTTGTGTTGTCAGCTGCTGCATTCATTCAGGGAGACCAGAGAACCTGGTTTTCCTATTCTGTGCAAGGTACGGGGATAGATCTTACAGCGTTTCTGGGTCTTCGGAGACTGCGTAGGGTGGAGCAGGGCTCTGCACTATCCTTTCTGAGATTTGCACAAATATTTCCCAATGGAATACCTTTCCCAGGTTGAAAGAGTGAAGCCAGTTCATTTCAACAATGAGGAGGTCACAGAGCTGTGCAGTCTCACACCAGGGAGAGGACTGCACTCAAAATTCTCATCAACAATTTTGATTCAGGAACTTGCCAGGCAGGAATGGGAGCCTTATCCATTATGCCAGAGTTCCATCCTCTCACGCATTTACGAGGTGACAAAGGTCATATCTGTCCAGTGAGATGAACACATTGATTCTGTCGAATAAAAGAAGCAAAAGAAAATCTTTTGGAACAGGGTGACTGAAAAAGTGGGGAACTTCAGAAAATGTAAAATTAGTAAAATTGAAGTACTGGAAAAAACTTATTGAGTTGAATGTTGGTAAGCTGCTGGACCAGATGAGTGATGAATTTAGAGGGATATAGAGATAGGGTTGTAGAATTGAGCCTGCTGGATAACTCTTTTCGGAGCTGGTGCAGGCACGATGGATCAATAGCATCCCTTTTTCCTGCCTTTTCCTTAATTATATGAGGGAGGTCAAAGTTCCATTTTCTTCAGGTACCCTGATACCATCATCTGTCAAATACTGCCTTGTTATCAAGGCCAGTCATTCTTTCCTGGTGTTCATATATTTCGTTGATGTCAAAAGGTCGCGGTGAATGTGTGTGGTGCGTTTCCTTCTCACAGAGGGGAGTGACCGTCGGCACGAGAGGATTTTGTGATCACTATCTGGGTCCAGTATGGGGGAATTATTCACTTTATATCTAGGTCTACACCATGACCAATAAATGGAACCAAGAAACTTCTGTAAAGAGAGAGGAAGGGACTGTTTTACAGTAACACCCACTCTTTTCGGAGGAACGTTTTCCAATCAACACCAAATCATTCTGACTGTATTCAGGGGCTGAATGGTCACCTCGGTTTCTGTGCACCAGGTAGTAGGAGCAAGTGGTCTCCAACTGCTCTTGAGTAGCAGATTGAGGGGCTGAATGGAATGGGGCAAAATAGATCTGAGAAACAGGTGTGGGTCCCTGCCCCACCAGGAATTAAGATTGTGACTGATCAGATTGCGGTCCCAGTGCCGCGTTCCCAACTGCAGATCATTATCTTTGAGTTACTTTCCCGTCAAATATTTAACTAAAACATCTTTGAGTAAATGCAAAAATGGTACCACAAACCTGTGGGGCAGAGAATTCCCACTCAAATAGCCTTTTGAGAATTCCTCCTTATCCCTGTTCCTACCAAGGTTAGAGAGTCATTGTTTCTGTTTCTAGACCCATTCCTCCAGATGTCACGACAAATTATTCATGTAATGAAGTGTGTGATATTGCAAAAGATATGTGTCTCAGACTGGGTCATGATGAGCGTTAGGAACAAGTCAGGTAAGTTTCCTCAATTTTAAAAAAAAAATCTAATCTAAAGCCAAAGCATCTTTTCTCGAATTACATAAATGGATACAGAAATGAGATACAATTTGGACATCGACAGTATGTTAATCAACATGTATTTTCTATAAATCTGAGACATAGAAATACACACACACACACACACACTCACGTCTGAAGGCAGAACAGGAAAATACTGAAACTCAACAGAACGTTTTCCAATACACACCAAATCATGTCTGACTGCATTCAGGGGCTGAATGGTCACCTCGGTTTCTGTGCACCAGGTCGTAGGAGCAAAACGTTCCGAAGAGCTTTGTCCAAATAACAGTTAATTTCATGAGAAAAGCAAAACTGAAAATGTTTCAATTGTTAATCTGCCCCTGAAGTTATTCTATCTCACAGAAGCTGCTAGCACTGGAATTTCTCCTGGAACAATTTGATTTGGCTGAAATCCCTTTGCTACAGTCAGTGGAGAGATCCCAATGAAGCCTCAACAGGAACCCTCAAAGAGTGCTAAAGATGGCTGATTGGTTTTCAGCTCTCATATGTCGCTGTAGAGAAGTACACGTAGAGACGGAACTATGGCTGTTTGCTTCTCCGACAGGTTATATTTTCTCCCTCTCTGATCGGAAACATGCATTAATGTGACCCAAACACCAACCTGGTTTATATCAGGTCTGGTTAAGCATTCCCCTGATTGCATGATTCCATCCCTGTTATCTGCTCCATTTTGAAATCATTTGTAGTTTATAATTTGAAGGCATGTTTATATGTGTGTGCATAATTTTTGTACAATAAATTTATGTACCTGTATTAAAATGAGTATGTTGTTTTCTAAAACTGAATCCTTAGTTTTATTCTCTCATCCATTAGCTACGCCCCAATAAACTCTCCTCACGGGTTATATGGTTCAATATGAACATGTCTCATTCTCAGGCGTGAAGTGCTCTGACCTTGTAGAGGCTATGAGGGGCATGGAGGCGGGGAACAGCCAAGGTTATTTCCCAAGGCAGGAGGAGTCCAAACCAGAGGGTACAGATTTAAGGAGGGAAAAGCAAGATTATAAAGATACCTGAAGGTTAACATTTTTATGCAGTGGGTAATGTGTGTATGGAATGAGCTGGTAGCGTAAGTGGTGGAGGCTGGTACAATAACAACATTTAAGAGACAATGAATGGTGTATGAATAAGAAGGGTTTATAGCACTGTGGGTCTAATGTTGGCAAATGGTACTCCATCAGATTGGAATATCTAGTCGGTGCAGATGAGCTGGACTGAAGGGTCTGTTTCCGTGCTGTATGACACTATGATTCCATCTGGCCTTCATTCTCGCAAAGAGTAAAGTGAAACATCTGTAAAAAGCTTCTAAAAGAATAGCATATTTTTCTTTCAGTATAGTGTTTCATTACTACACACAATATATCCGATATAGTCTCAGCATTGTCTTGTACACATGCAGTAAAACATCCCGATGATTATACCCGGTAGCCTTTGCATGAAACAGCATCATTCGCTGCACTTTCCTAATCACTTGCTGAATCTGCTGACTAGCTTTATGTGGCTCACGTACTAGGCCGTCCAAATCCCTCTGTACCAATGAGCTCATCGATGTTTCTCCATTTAAGTATGTTACTGTTATTTTATCTTTTCAACACAACACTGACTTCCCTTAACCCACATTATACTGTTTTCTGCCAAATATTTGCTCACTAACGTCCTCTCTCTGTATCCCATTGCAGAGTCTCCATGTTCAGTTAAATGACTATCTTGATGAGTGAGCTAATTGAGCTCCAAGCCAATCAGTCCTCTCATCCAAGTCATTGGTATAGACTGTAAATAGTTGATAATCTCACTCTGATCCCTGAGACACTCCACCAAGTTACAACTTTGCAACCTGAAAATAAGCATCTATCCCGAATGTTTATTCCCAGATAGTTAACCAGGTTTCCCGTCTTGCTGGGCAGAAAGCTGGAAAGGTTGGATGGCCTCATCTTACATTGTGTAATGTACTTAGCGGGCTGCATGACTTCCATCTATTCCTGCATAACTCCTTCGAGGGCAGAATGGTCTCCTCCTGTCTCATTATCGTGATGCTGACTGGCTGAATGAGATCTTTCTTTACCCCTGTAACATTATGGAGTGCTTTAGAGAACAACATATGGGTTAGGAGCAACAGCTGGCCATTCAGCCCCTCGCATCTGCTGCACCATTCAGAATATGCATTGTTGATGTGATTGTAACTAAACATCACTTTCCTGTCTGTTCCTAATAAACATGGTTATCTTGTTCATCAAAGATCTATGGAACTCAACCTTGAGTGTTTTCAGTAACCCAGTTTCACTGCTCCTTGGGAACGAAAACACCACAAATCACACAACCCGAAAAAGAAACAAACATCCCTGTCTCAGTCAGAAATGGGAATGCCCTTATTCTAAAAATGTGTTCCCCTCAAACCAATCACCACTCTTTTGATATATAAGGAGTCGACAATCAGAAACAGGTATCAACCGCCCAGCCCCTCAAACCTGTCCACATTCCCATTAACTCTCCTAAATCTGCCAATTTAGCCAATTCAGTCTCCACTGGCCTCGTGGAAAGACAATCCCATGCACCACAAGATCAAATGAGTAATGAGTAACACACCCAGACCCATTTCCAAACCATCCTGTGTTTATCCCTGATTAGTGCCCCTAACCGATACATCCATGAGCACTATGGACAATTTATCTTGGCCAATTCACCTAATATCCACATCGTTGGACTGTGGGTGGAAACCAGAGCACCTGGTGGAAACCCAGGCAAACATGGTAAGAATGTGAAACTCCACACAGACTGTCGTCCGAGGGTGGAATCGAGCCTGGGTGCATGGCAACATGAGGCACCAGTGCAAACCACTGAATTTTATGATTACATTCTTACAATAACTCCCCCTGCTGGCCTCCCCGCCCCACTACATCAGTGGCACAGTTTTTAACTCTGAGAAGAAAATAAATCCTTTGCTGTGAATCTCTCAAATTGCATGGCCGTTTGATTTTTCAAATAATATCTTTGGAAGCACAGAACAGCTTTGTCTGATACTAAGTGATGTTGTTTCTGCGTCATTACCAACACCACTGGGCCTTTTTCTGGACTTGTCAATACTTTCTCACGTAATTTGTAAGCATTGAAAGTCACAGAATGAGAAATAAATTCACCTTATCCCTGACAAAATGGTTCACTCAGGGGTGAGCATTTCCATTCTGACAGGCCCAAGTATATTTGCAACCCTCCACCTACCTGCATTTTTTGTGTGTGTTGGGGTGGGGTGGGGTGGTTTTGGCGGGAGGTGTATGTGTTGATGTTGCTGTCAGTTTGGATGATGATGTGAGATGCTGCCCTCTCTCCCACCCAGACTGAATCTTCGAAGGTTATCACCCTCTGCGCAGTAGGGTGCGGAGGCCTGTTGAGGGAGAGATTGTGTCATTTTAAACACCGCAGACAGTGTCAGACCTGCACTCATGTATAGATACTCACAGAGTCAAATGCAGATACACAGGTAAATTCAGCGTGGGGGGGTGTGTGGGGTTGCGGTTGCGGAGATGGATTTCGGGCACTCCACCTCTTCGCTCTTTCAATCCTATTCCGAGCTGTTTCTCCTGGAATAGGAGACGGTGTAAGTGTTGGGGGGGGGGGAGGGGGGGAGGCGGGTGTGGGAGTTGATGAAGTGTCCAGAGGGAGTCAGTCAACACTGTTGTATCTATACTGTTCTAAAAGTGAAGGAGCTATAGTAGAGGAGAAAGAGAGTGAGAGAGAGAGAGAGAGAGAGGGGAAGGTGCTGCATGCTGTGTGGTGAGCCAGACCATGATCGCTGGGTCTGGCAGTGGGGCCTCCTCTGGGAGGAGAATGGTCCCCCTCTGTACTAGGCAATCCACCAGGACCTCCGTGCCCCTGTCGACAAACCGTGGTGTAATTGCCCCTTATCTGCCATGCTCAGAGTAAATTGTGCAAGGCAGCTGTAACACGGGAAAGCTCAGCTATGTGCCTATTGGACTTTTAAAGATGGCACCAGTGCCAAAGATCACGAAATACCAAAGGGCATGCGGGTGATGGTGAGTATCTCCAACCTTGGTGGGTGGGAGAATCGGGCTGGTATTGAAGGAGAGGGACACCATGGGATGGGGTGTGTAGCTAATGAGGTGAGTCCAATAAGATAGCAACAGGAAACTAGCTCAGCCTTGTGCAGACAATCCCTCTGTCACACGCAATGAAAATGCAACTGAAACAAATTATTGTTTGGTTCGACCCAATGAGTCGAACACTCTGCTGACCCCAATTCCAGTGACAACCCTGCAGCTGCTTGACCAATGCACTCCATCACAGAGAAGGAGCTAAACGTCACCTTATCCTTGGGAAATAAGGCAGTGGTGTGGGGGTGGTTGAAATATCAGTGGGGGAGCACTTTATGGCAAGTCATCATAATTCTATCAGTTTTAAAATAGAAATGGAAAGGGATGAAGCAGGTCTAAAATTTAAAGTTCTAAATTGTTGAAAACCAATTTTGATGATATTAACTAAGAATTTTCCAAAGTCGATTGGGACAGATATCCGAAGAGAAGGGGGGTTAGTTGAGAAGTGAGAAGCCTTCAAAAATGAGATGTCAGGAGTACAGAGACATTTTGTCCCTGTTAGGGTGAAGGGTAACGCTGGTACGTGTAAGGAATGCTGAGGATTGGAGAAATTGAGGTTCTGGTCACGGAAAAAGGGAAGCATACGTCAGGTATTGACAGCAAGAATTGAGTTTTTTTTTCTTAATTCATTCATACGATGAGGGCATCCCTGGCTAGGCAAGCATCTATTACCAATCCCTAATTTCCCAGAGGGCAATTAGCAGTCAACCACATTGCTGTGAGTCTGGAGTCACTTGTAGGCCAGGCCAGATAAGAATGGCAGTTTGTTTCCTTAAAGCATATCAGTGAACTAGATGGATTTTTCCAACAATCGGAATGGTCATCATCAGCCTCTTAATTCCTGATTTAAAGTGAATCACAAGAAGAATCTGAAGGCAACAAGAGTATAGTTAAGAGGTAAATTGGGAGCATAAAAAGGGGACATGTGATAACTTTGGCAAATAGAGTTAAGGAGAATCCAAAGAATTTCTACAATTATATCAAGGACAAAAGAGTAACTGTGGAGAGAATAGGACATCCTTAAAGATCAGCAAGACTGCCCATGTGCAGGACCATAGGAAATGGAGGAGATACTGGACGAATATTTTGTATCAGTACTTACCGTGCAGGAGGATATGGAAGCAAGAGAACTTGGGAAATAAGTAGTGATATCTAGTAAAGTGTCTGCATTACAGAAGAGCTGCTGGAGGTCTTAAAACATGCAAAGGGAGGAAAATGTCCTGGCTTTTATTGGATGTACGCTAGCACTCTGTGGGAAGCTATGGGAGTGATTGCTGGGCCTCTTGCTAACATTAATGGCCACAGGTAAAGTTCTGGATGACTGGAGGTTGGGTATCTTAGTGCCACTATTTAAAGGATTGAGAAGGGTAATAAGGAAAAGCTAGTGACCCTGACATCGGTGGTGGGTAAGTTGTTGGAAGGGATTATGAATCATCGGATTTTCAGGTATTTTGAAAGGTACCGAATGATTAGGGATAGTCAACATAACTTTGTGCAAGCAATATTGTGTCTCACTGACTTGACTGAGATTATTTTGACGAAGCGATTAAAAAGATTAATTAAGATAGAGTTTTGTACATTGTCGATATGGACTTCAGTAAGGCGTTGAATAACTTTGTGCATGGTCATCTGTTTAACAAGGTTGGTTCATATGAAAGTCATTTGGATGCAAAACTAGCTCAAAGGTAGGAGGCAGAGGGTGGTGGTAGAGAGTTGAAATGTCCTGGAAATGGTTTGCAATATTCCCCATGTTGTGCAGAAAGTCCAGTTTGTGGAGTAATCCTCTAGCACGGCCTGCACAGCCTTCCATCTTAGCAGTTACCTTACCCCAGTTTATGGTGTCTAGGCTGGTTCTCTGAAGCAGATTCAGAATTTGAGGCAATGGACCATTCCAGCAGATTTGGCAATGTTTTTATTCTTTGTTTGCATTCTTGTGAATTGGCCCACTGTTTTCTCATTTATCCAGTTATTCCAATCTCCCCCATCTCCTTATCCATATTTTCAGCAAGTTATCAGTTAATAAGTTATTTGTTTATTTCTGTATCTTTCCCTGGCCTTAGTTTTTGACTACCTCCTGTATCGATTGCTGTCATTGTGAAGCTCAGAAACAGTGAAATGGTGTGTGTCGGGCTGTTGTTCAATTCCCGATGTTTCCCATGTGGTTCTCCATGGACAGGGGTGCTCCAGCCGCTTTGACTCATGTGTTTGAAATCTTGGTATGCGCCTGCTCACGGAACACCTCTGTTTGTCTCTCAGTTGATCGTGCACTCAGTAACACGAGGAAAATCCTGGAGCCTAATTGTAAAGGAACAGGCACCTAACTTGGAGCTGAGGGGTTTCTGACTGACTCCTGTTATTGAAAAGTTAGTGGAGATGCTGGGGATGGTTTGCCGGAGGTTGTGCTGTGAGCTGCCTCAGACATTCAGGGAGATCTTAGGATTTGCTGACCCAACTCTGGGTCATGGGGACTGTAGTTACTGGGTCTGTAACATGAATAACAAATGGAGCAGACGATGCAGAGAAGTAAAGCTCTGAAACCACGCAGTGAGTGTGTGTGTGTGGAAAGGGATGTTCTGTATCTGTCCGTGTTTTTGCCTGGACAAGCACATACTCTCACTCTCCCCGTGACATACACTGATGCACACTCTCCATATCTGCTCCACACACATTCTCCCTCTCCCTCTCTCACATGCACACACGCGCGCTCCATTCTGTCACACGCACGCATGCACGCTCTCCCTCCCACACTTTGTAAATAAAACCAGTCTGACTCCAGATGAAGATGCAGATAGCGTCCAAACAAGGTCTCACGCTTAGAATACATTGTCTGACCGCAAGTGTTACTTCATTTACTTGAAGGTATTTCCAGGACTGACTTGAAATAAATTCTGTGATTTGCATATTAATCAATCAAATTTTCTCATCCCTTACTATTAGAGACTGGTTTGATCCTGTATCTCTCAAAATTATAACTTCTTGCCCTTCTCCCCCTGTTAGTTCTGAGTAACCGTTACTCACAGAATTGAATTCTTTATATATATATCAGGTAATAAATCCACATCCAGCCCCTGCCTAGGCTGTGCACTTTCCTGCAGCTCCTCAGCTCGTGTTGGGGTCTCCTTTAAAACTTTCACTAATGCCACTGGCTTAGCTTCTTTTATCAAATCTTTTCCCACAGCGCCTTTCATAACGATCGGCACTGTGACCATACGTATCCCTCCTTATGGCAGTGAAAACATTCATTTTCCTAGTGCCCTTCTGAAACCACCGACACTGTAATTTTCTGTGTCCCACTCCATTACAGTGAAAACACCTGAGACCTTTCAACTCCTTTCCACTCTCTTGGGCATCTTCTTTAACCTGTGGTAATCTCTTATTCTCTACTCTTTCTTTTATAGTGTAGCATCTCCCCTTCTCCCAAATTCTAACCCTCACAGGACGAAATTCTGGCTGGAAGCTTGTCTTATGCAGCAACATGTATTCATCTGCTAATTCTGCTGCCCTTCTCAATTCCTGAACTTTCTGTTCCTCCAGATAAATTCTTACCATTTCTGGAAGTGAGTTTTTAAACTCCTCCAGCGGAATAATCTCCCTTAGCGCCTCCTAGGTCTTACCTATCTTTAAAGCCCGCACCCATCTATTAAAATGTCTATGTTTAATTCTTTCGAACTCAACATAAGGCTGACCTGGTTCCTTCCTTAATTTTCAGAACTGCTATCTATATGCTTCCAGTACCAATCCGTAAGCACTTAAAATATCTTGTTTGACCTCTTCATAATCTTCTGATCCCTCATCTGTCAGCGCAGAAAATACCTCACTAGCCCTGCCTACCAACTTAGTCTGAACAAGCATTACCCATAGATCCTTGTACCACTCCACCTGCCTAGCCAAATTTTCAAATGAAATAAAGAAGGCTTCAACACCTTTC
Source organism: Hemiscyllium ocellatum (assembly GCF_020745735.1). Lineage (NCBI taxonomy): Eukaryota > Metazoa > Chordata > Chondrichthyes > Orectolobiformes > Hemiscylliidae > Hemiscyllium > Hemiscyllium ocellatum. Next base: position 2,878,268 of record NC_083443.1, on the reverse strand, counting down.
TCATCAACACGTGGCAAATTTTCGACACAGTTGTATCGATAACTAACGCCCCTTTTAATATCCATCGTGTTAACTTGACTTTGCTGACTAAATCGCAATTTCTCAAGTTCGAATTCTCTCTCTTTGCTCAGCTAAGAAATTTCCATCTCTTTTTCTCTCTCTGTCTTCTCTGTTTGATCAGCTAAGACCCTTCTCTCTTTCTTCTGTCTCTTACTCTCTCCCTTTGTTTATCTTTAAGCTGCATTTTTTTCAATTGTAATTTAAGTTTTTTTTTTCTAAATCCCCTGCACTTCTCTGTTTCTCTGACGCACTTTAGTGTTTCAGTAATTTCCTGACAATTTCTGTTTTACTCTTGTTCTTGATTAGACCCAAAGCTAAATTCTTTGCTACTTCAGAAAGTTTGGCTTTTATCTGTCCTTCTAAACGCCCTCGGCAAATATGGGAATCATCTTCAAACCCCAGAACCTCTTTAACATTTTTAAGAGCCATTTCTCTCACTTTTAACTTAACCAACCACAAGTCACTGAAATTTAAGAAACCGTCTCACCGACGTTTTATTTAAAGCTATCGTACAATAACGTGCAAATAATTAAACCTACTGCGTGTATTTCACAGCCCAAACCTATTTAACTCTGCCAAAATCTCAGACTGTATCTGTCTAAACCTATTCAAATCGCAAACGAAAGCCCACAAACTGTTAAAGTTCAGCTCATGCTGGAATCTGTTAAATTTGGAGAGGCAAAGATCTCTTTACAGAGCTCACTATTTAAAGTAGAACTAACAACTTGGTTAGTTAAGTCCAACAGAGAATATTAAAATGAACAACTAATTAGAACTCATTTCGTTAAACCTATTTTATACCTACCACACTACAATACTGGTCCGATAAAACCGAACACCATGAATAATATTTTCAAAAAATATATCCCACTTAAAAACCAGTCAGCTTTTTAAATTCTCCTTTGTAGATGTTGCTCTGTAGAGTTTTTTCTCTAGTATGGCTTCGATGTTCTGCTGTACAAACCTCTTATAGACAGGCACCTTTAATAAAGCTCTTCAGCTAGCATTCTATCTTTGTGGCTGTCCTTGGCAGTTTCCCCCCTAAATATTCAAAACGACCGGTTTTATACATCAAAACATTGGTTCATTTCATTGATTTTGAAGTCATAAAATACATTATATTTCAAACTCGATTGGATTTCAGTGCATTTGGGCATAATTTAAACTGACTGGCCCAATTTGAATTTGTTTTTGTTCGATGGCAACTCAGCATCACTGTTGATTTCACAGTCAAATTTTATACTTTAACACCTTTCAGAACAATATACACCTCTACACCTTCATAACAATATCTTTTGTTTTCTGTAAATTTGATGATCTTAGAAAGTTCACACAATAACATATTCTGTTACATAAAAATACCGTTTACTGTCATCCTTCCTTTAGCTAAATCTTTCTTTCCAGTTATGATTCCAGTTACTAACAATGTTACTGGCATTCTTCAACAAAGTAATACATTGTGTGTGTGTCTGTTTGCGTGTCTGTCTGTGTGTGCGTGTGTGTTTTGTGATTAATCCGCTATAATTAAACTGACATGAAGAATGATATGCAATCACATTCCAATAAGAAGAAGTAAATGTGCAACATTTCCGAGCTTTCTGATATTAAAAAGGTGCAAAACTCTCCTTTATTCAGGATTGAAAAGTGAGCACATGACTTTCATGTACAGGATGGAAGTAATTTAATGAACTTTTACTGGGACTATTGAAAAACCAAATATTTAGTTTTCTCCTGAAAGTTTAAATTCAGCATTTTTCAAGTCTGAGTTGCACATGTTCTTATCAATATGCAATCGTTATCAGTGACAAAAGCAGAAGTTTCTGGAAATGCCCAGTCGCTCTGGCAGTATCTGTTGTGAGAAATCAGATTCTACATAAATTAGTGGAATAGGTCTGGGATGTTTACTTTTCGCCAATAGTGTTCAGCAATGTACCAGTTAGATGCATTAGTCAGGGGTAAGTGCAGAGTAAAAGAGTAGGCGGATGGGTCGGGGTACGTTACTCTTTGGAGGGTTAGCGTGGTCATGCTGTGTGAAACGGCCTGCTTCCCCATCGTAGGGATTCTGTGATTCTAGGAATTCTTCATACAAAGGGCGGTTAGTGCCAGCATCAAGAATGTTTCAGAGCATGTTCATGGCATAGTGAACAGCCAGTGGTCATGGTACACGTTGGTGCCAATGACATAGGTAAGACGAGTGAAAGGTCCTGCAAAAAGCTCAGAGAGCTCAGAGTGAGTTTAAAAGCAGGATCTCCAGGATTGTAATCTTGGGATTGCTCCACGTGCCACCTGGAAGTGGGACAAGGAAGAGGAAGATGGTCGAGTTGAATATGTGGTAAAACTTTTAACTAAACGTATGCAGTATTTGGAGTAAAATGAATGAGCTGACAGCTCAAATAAAGGTAAATCAGTATGGCCTTGTGGGGCTTACTGAAATGTGATTACAGGAAGGTCAGGACTGGAGTGTTAAATGCCCAAGGAGACTCTATTCAGACAAGCCGGAACAGCCGGTGGAGTGTCTATATTGGTTAAGGATAATGTCAAGGCTGCATTAAGAAATGATACTAGCACGTAGGACGATAATGATTAATCAGTCTGGTTCGAAATAATACACATGGAAAGAAACCCATTGGTAGAAGCATTTCCAGCCCACAAACTCCCACCCCAGCAACCTACTTTCAAAGTCGCGAATAGCGTGAAACAAGGAATATTGATGGCTTGAGACAAGGGCACAACAGTAATCATGGGTAATTTGAACATTCATATTTACTGGACTAATCATTTTGGCAAGGGGAGGCTCAGAGGGCGATTCACCAAATGTATGAAAGATTATTTCTTTTTTAAGTATAATGTAATCTAACTAAACAGAGAACTGGCTTTGGTATTGCGTAATGAGAAGGCTTGATAAATCATATTGTAGTACTGGATTATTTTAGAAAGAGTGACCACAGCATGCTGGGGTTTCACATTCAGATTGAAACAGGAAAGACAGAGTCACATATGAGAGGTTTAGTGTTGGACAATGATAATTTTACTGGCCTGAGGAAGGGGTTGGCTCGAGTGGACTTGGAAAAACATTAAAGTGCAGGACAGTTGAAGAACAGTGGCAACTACTTAGGGAGATCATCAAAACCTCTCAATTGAAGTGTAACCCTGATTGGAACAGGAATTGTAAAAAGATGAAAAGTGATCCATTTCTTAACAAGGAAATCAATAATAACGTGAAGGTGATAGCCTGGTCGTATTATGTTCTGGAGACAGGCTTCAAATGTCACCATGGTAGATGGTGGAAGATAAATTCAACATAAACCAGGGATTAAGAGTCTATCAATGATAATGAATCCACTGCTCATTGTTGGATACACCCATCTGTTTTATGACTTTCCTTTCTGGACAGAAGCCACAATCCTTACCTGGTCTGACCTACATGTAACGTCTAACCCACACAAATTTGGTTGATGCTTAACTGCCCTCTGGGCAATTAGGGACGGACAATGAGTGCTGTCTAACCCAGCGACGCCATCATCTTGTGAATGAATTAAAGAAAAACGCTTACATTGTCAGCAAATGGTTACTAAAAACAAAATCAAAATGGCTACGAAGGAAAACGAGCAGTAATCATAAGAATTGATAAAGAACACTTCTCTGAGTAGACAAAAAGGAAAAGAATGCTGTACCGAAATGATGGTATTTTAGAGGATGACGGCAAGGTAATAATGGGGAACTCAGAAGTGGCAGAGGCAAAACCAACATTCCTATTTTCACTGTGGAAGATAATTTCTTCCCAAAATGTACAACAATTGCAAAGGATCTTGATGGAAATACAATGATGAGGAAGAAGATATTAAATACATTGATGGGATTAAAGTCAGGTCAGGCCCTCGGCCTAAACTCTATCAATTTAAAGGAGGTAACAGCAGAGGTACTGGATGCGTTAGTTACGATTTTCAAAACATCCCTGGATTCTAGAACAGTGCCAAAGTATTGGAAAATTAATAATGTGGCACTAGCATTCAAAACAGGAGATAGGCAAACAAATCACAAGTTATAGACAAATCAGTTTAACTTCTGTCGTGAGGAAGTTTCTTCAACAAACATAAAGTAGGAAATAACTGAACACTTGGGAAAACAAAAATCAATTTACCAGTGTCAGCAAGAATGTAACCAACAATGTGGATAATTGGGATGCAGTAACTGCTGTACATCTAAACTTCAGAAGGCATTTGACAAGATGGTGCATAAAGGACTGATCTAGAAGGTTAGATTCCAGGGCTGAAGTGTAGAGTATTGAATTGGATAGAGAATTGGATGACTAATGGAAAGCCAAGCATTGGGGTATATCGTCTTATCTGGCGAAGTGAAACTACTGAGGTGCTGCAGCGTTCAGTTTTCGGACTTCAATTTTTGTTTGCAATCTGCCCAAATGACCTGGAAGGAGAGACTGAATGCAGTAACTAAATTCACAGATGGTATAAAAGTGGGTGGTAAAGCAGGCTGTAATGAGGAGCTAAAGAGTTTACAGATGAATATTTATAGGCTTGGAAAATGAGGCATATTGCTATATCTGGCCGATGGCGTTTAGTGTGGATAAGTGCATGCTTGAATTTCCTACCGCCAGTCTTAAAGTCTATGTTCTTGAGTTGCTCCATCTACAGTTCTTTGCATTTTATTTATCGTTGGTGGCTGAGGTAACAGGAATAGTGGGATTTTGGTTGAGAGGGAGATGCAGGTTGCTCCGTGTGTGGGGAACATGACATTAATGTGGAGAAAATATCGCAGTCAGGCCTTGTTAATTGCCACAGCAGGCCTGGCAACCAGATGGCCTATCCTAGTTCTTAATAAACCAAATCACATTGTTGCAGCCAGACAGCCAATCCATAATTAACATGCCAATTTCATAATAAAAGGACAAATGGCTATTGAGATCGGAAGTAAAGATTTGGCAAGTCCTTTTAGATTTAATGACTATTTGATACTGCAGTCTGAGAAGTGGCTGACGTACAACAAAACACTTCAGCATTTTTGAAACTTCATAGTTTAGATATTGAGTAAAAATGTTACATTATCAACATTGTTGGAAAGTGTCCATTATCTACGTCTTATAAACAATATGTTGAGTGTTTCGTGGGAGAACACAAGCTTTGAAATGGTTAGAAAAGGAAAATGTGAAGAGGATATAAGTAATTTAAAGAGGTCTGGGTATGTTAAGTGAACTGGTAAATATTGGACTTTGGATCATAGTTGGGAAAACGTGCCTGTTTTTGTGAACGTTGGCGAGTTGAATGGAAAAACAGTGTATTTTTCGAGAGGCAATATAAATCTTGAAATATTTTAACACCAAATACGTTTAGAGATAGGAAGGTTTTTCTACAGTTTACACATTAATGATGAGACCAGTTTCACTTTATAGTTACAGTGTGTCTCCTTATTATTGAGCCTTGGAATAAGGGGAAAAGTTGTTCTCTCTTCACCCTGTACATACAACTGCCACCCCGACCCCTGCCCCCACCCCCCACCCATGCAGTTAAACACCTCCATCAGGAGCACATCTGATCCTTCTTTGGTTCAAAGTAAAATCAAATAAATCGAGCCTCACTTCAGTTTGAGTACTCTCTTATCTTGTTACTTCTGAAATGTATCACATTTATCAGTGTAAATTTCATCACTGATTGATCTGGCCACCTGAACAATCGGTTTATACCCTCCTGCACACTCACGAGTTCTTTCTGGCTGTGAGTCACCATCTCATCTTTGTGTCATCAACAACATTATTTATCATTTCCCCAATCTCCATCCCTCCAATTCTTATCATCATCTTTTATGAAGTTCACTATATAGCCTTGATTTTCTTCGTGTTTTCCAGACGTAGTCCACAGGAAAAGAACTGAGAATTCCATTCTCTTGTATTTTTTTTTCTATTTCGATGAATTTACAGCAGAATGCAGTTGAGGTTTTTTTCTTATTTTGGACATGGAGCTCAATTCCCCTTTTATATTAAACGCCTCTGTATGTTTTGTTCATAAAGCTTGTACGTAATTAATGTTGGATTAGGTTTAGGCAGTTTTCACTGCAGCATTTGTGTTTTACGTGGACCTGGATAATGTTCTTTCTGTCGTTCCCTGCAACAGTCAGAGCTGAAGGAACATTCCGTCTGTACGATGGACACAGATTTCGTTTGAAAGAGCTAGAGAGATGAGATAAAGATTCAATTAAATTCTACATATATAGACTCACGGCAGGAGATCAAATTATATCGTAAGACACCTTGAATTGGAAACAAATTATTAAAACATACGCCCACTTTCCTTCATTTTGTAAAAACAGGTCCAAAAAATGTTCTTAGAGAAGCTTGGATCTTACAGCTGCTCCTGGGATTGTAGGCAGTCAAATATTTCATGTAGTTTTTTTTTGCAGTTGATATAGTTTTCATAGTTTATTAATGTAACATTATTTTTTTCTATTTTGTTTTATTAACATTCAAAAGCAAACAAAAAAACAACTTACGACTTTTTTTCAAACGAATATTTTTTAAAAATATCTTTTTAAGGTGGTTTACGAAAAAAGAAATGTCTATTTATGTTTTAAAATGTTTCTTTTATTACACAGCAATAGATGTTTTAGTATTGAAAAGTTAATCAGTTTTTTTTAGAAAATACAACGGAGTTGTCTCTTCATTCCAGAGAGTTCTACACATGCTCATGTCCGGAGAAGATTTTTCTTCTCAGAATTTGTTGTAGGGGAATACTTTTAGTGATTTAATTAGCTAAATGGTTGATTTTATTTAGTTTTTGTATGTTTGAAACGTATAAGTATATATTTTGCCATTGTCTGTAGGTAATGAAAGGTAACATAATGTGTAGTCAAAGAAATCCTGCTTTTAAGGTCACATTTAAGGGACAAAGAGGATGGCTGGTAGATTTAGAAAATAAATCCAGCAACTCAGTCAGATAGATGGATGGCAGTCAGAAAAGATAGGAATAAAGATCAAAATTCTCTTGTATCTTCTATCAAAATGATTTTCAGTTTTTATAACTGCTGAAGGGAATTGTGTCTCTGAGTAAAATGGAAGAGCCACCAGTTATTGGACACATGGAATGATTCTTATGTTCAGCAGCGTTTGACAATATTTAGTAGAATTATTCCTACAGTGAACTCTTCTGTCAGGGGCATCAACAGGAGATTCTATGGCAGTGACCATAGATTTAGGATGGTTTGTTGCTTTCCCTGTGCTAGGATTAAGAACATCTCTAAACCTTTCACGTACATTGTTACAGGTGAAATTGAGTAGCCAGAAATTATTGTAGGAATGATAATTTAGGGAAAGGTTAAAGCAGTACAGAATGAATTTAAGAGGGGAGGTCGAAGATTAAAAATAAAACCTTAAAAGTAGTTATTTCTGATTTACTCCCAATGCCAACCCCAACCGGCAAGGAATACAAGGTTAAAGGAGAAAAATCAATGGCTGAAGAACTATTATGTCGTTGAGGGATTTCGGTTTTTGGGAAATAGGAATCTATTTTAGAATAGAAAAGACCTGTTCAGAAAGGAATGGTCGAATTTAAACTGGAAAGCAACCAATACCTTCGCAGAGAGATTTGCTCATTCTATGCAGGGAGACTTTATATGGATAGAGACAGCAAGGGGGATATTCCAAGTAGCATAACAAATTGTAGGATGGATGGACAAGTTTATGAATGCGAGAAAGCATGTCAATTAGAAAAGAAAGACGAGAGAGTCAAGAGTATACAGTAATTCTGAAGCACTCAACTGCATTTATTTAAATGTAAGGGGTCTTACGGGGAAGGCTGATGAATTCAGAGCGTGTTTAAGAACATGGGACTGGGACATCATATTTATTACAGAAAGTTGGTTGAGAGATGTTCAATTCGAGAGTGTAGTGCTGGGAAAGCATAGCAGGACAGGCAGCATGTGAGAAGCAGGAAAATCAACGTTTTGGCAAAAGTCCCTTATCAGGAATGAGCTAATGAAGGACTTTTGCCTGAAACGGCGATTTTCTTGCTCCCCAGATGCTGCCTGACCTGCTTAGTTTTCCAGCCCCACAATCTCCAGCATCTGCAGTCCTCACTTTCGCCTGAGAGATATTCAAGACTGAGAATTCAATGTTCCAGGTTTTAAGTGTCACAGAAAGGATAGAAAAATCATGCAGTTGGCTTTGAGGGGAGGTCTGCCATTTTTGATTAAGGAATAAATTAATGATGCAACTGAGAAAGTTATTTCTGAAAAAGCATCCAGTTAAAATATACGGGTAGCAATAAAAATAAGAAAGCAAAGATCTGTTTGAAGAGTTTGCACGAAATGCTCATTTGTGACAAATCGTCCAGTGAAAATATATTGGTAGAAATTAAAAATAAGAAAGGAAAGAGCACGCCAATGGTATTGTACCGAATGCTCTCCAACAGTAAGAAAGAAATTGAGAAACAAACCCGTAGGGACATCTCGGATATATGTAAGCTTAATAAAGTTGTAATACTGGGGGATTTTAATTTTCTAAAAATTGATTGGGACTACCACAGTATTATAGGGTTGGATGTTGAAAAAATTGTCAAATGTATTCACGAAAATTTTCGTCATCAATATGTAAACGATCCCCAGGAGATGGGGAATAAAATTCCATTCCTGGTTCACTAGACAACAACAAAAAAACAACATTGAGTGCACCTCATATTCATTCAGCTTGAACTGTATTTGTCCACTATGTCACCAGTTTTGGTGTCAACCACAAACTTACTAACCTTGCCTTCGATATTCTCACGCAAATCATGTAAATAAATGACTAACAATGAACACCCAGAACCCACCTATGTGGAACACTGCTGGGCACAAGCCTTCAGTCCGAAATGTAACCGCCCACCATTTCTCTCTGTCTGCTGCCATTGTACCAATTGAAATTGCTGGAGGGAAACCCCACAGTATGCCAGTATCAGGGCAGAGAAAAATGGAATTAACTTTTTTTGGAGTCCAATATGACTTGTTCAGAACATGTTCATATAAGACTTGATATGTTAACTTTGTGTCTCTGCCCAGATCCTGCGTCATCTGTTGCATTTCTCCATCATTTTTCATTTGTATTTCAGATTTCTACTATCTCTAATATTTTTCTTTTTTTTAATTGGTCTAGATGCTGAACCCGGTTATATTTGGACAAGATGCTCCAATCCTGTTCCCATTACTTATCCCAGTGACGCATGTATTACACCTGATTCTGTTTCTTCTTTAAGTTCCACAAATAAATGTGTAGATCTCATGAAAGTGATTTTGATTTAAAAGGCCTTTTGGAGACAGCTACACTCAAAGAAAAAAATAGATATGGTTAATTAATTATGACACTGTGCGTTTTATGACTCACATTGTCTCCTCAGTCGCTGAATATTTTCAATGTATTTCTCTGAATAATTGGACATTGGTGAGAGCACTGTTGGAGTATTGCATGCAATTCTGGGCTCCTTCCTATCATAAAGATGTTGTGAAAAGTTTCAGAAAAGATTTCCAAGCATGTTGCCAGGATTTGAGGATCTGAGCTACAGGGAGAGGCTGAACAATCTGGGTCTGTTTTCCCTGGAGCGTCATAGGCTGAGGGGTGACCTTAAAAACATTTGAGGGGCATCCAGAGGATATATAGTCAAAGTGTTTGCCCTGGGGTCGGGGAGTCCAGAACTAGAGGGAGTAGGTTTAGGGTGAGAGGGGAAAGATATAAAAGAGACCTAAGGGGCAACGTTTTCGTGCAAAGGGTGGTACGTGTATGGAGTGAGCTGCCAGAGGATGTGGTGGAGGCTGGTACAATGGCAACATTTAAGAGGCATTTGGATGGGTATATGAATAGGAAGGGTTTGGAGAGATATGGGACTGGTTTTGGCAGGTGGAACTAGATTGGGTTGGGATATCTGGTCGGCATGGACGGGTTGAACCGAAGGGTCTTTTTCCATGCTGTACATCTCTATGACTCTGTGGTTATCATGCAGCCCATCATCTCTGTACCAGCTCGGTATGAGCTGTATCCTCACCCTAACTCTGCTGCAACTCCCTGTAACTCATTACAGTTTGCTACCTATGTCTGATTTTATTTCTAAATATCCCGTCTAGATGTAAACAATCTTAACAACCTGTATAACCTGTGATTAAACAGTATCTAGAGTATAATTCTGTACATCACATTTAAAGATGACCTGTTCTGTTCACAATGTCATTCATCATTCCATGTACCAAAGGTCATCTGTTCTCTTGCTCTGCGTTTCATTTCATTCCATTTGTCAGAAATAGTGATGGTTGAAGATTCGTGACTGGGAGTTACTATACTCCCTTCAGGGATCTTCATCCTCTGGCCCCAGTCCTTTCTGTCTCATAGCCAATATAACATTCATTCCTTCCCATACATATTAATTCATGACATTTAATGAACGAGGTTTTGGTACCTTGTTATGGAGCAGGGCCGAGGCCTCAAAACCTTTTTGAGCAAATAGCCCAGACCGTAAATTTGTTATTTGTTGAAGGTAAGTGTATGGTGGATATTCCCAGACTCAATTAGCTGGTCCAACTGCAGACGTTTACACAAACAGAATTTAACTATAAAAGTAAGGAATAAAACTCAACTACCTGAAAATCCACTACCTGAATAATTCATCCTAACTGAACATGACAGGCTGACACAACTTAATGATGTTGTTCCAGATTACTTGCAATAATCACAGGAAACAAACCCCTGAGCACAAAAAGTAAAAATTACACAGATAAAGCTTACAAAGGTTACAAAGTCAGAGGGCAGACGGAGGAGGAGAGGGTCTAGTTTCAACCATGATCCTGACTCAACTAATCCTTGAATTGTACTGACCTGTGCAGCTGGAGAGCTGGCCACATCCCCTTGATTACCCCAGTATTTTCTAGGAGACTTGAAAGCCTTCTGCCCGAGACATTATTTGTTAGGTAAAAAACAAAGCACCCTAATAAAGCATTCAAAATTGAGACATGTTGGAACCTTGGAATGGTTAGAAAATCTCTGAAAACAGTTCAAGAACAACATAACTTTGTAAAGTGACTACCTTTGTGACAACTCCCCTGATATATAACTGAATTATCAATATCCAAAGATGTCTTCAGGTTTCAACTCCGCCCCCCCAGAAAAATTGTGATTAAATTACGAATGTACGTACACTTACTATAAACATGCAAAAATGCACAACTACATCCGGATTCAGTGTGTGGTCATCTCATCACTGAGTACCTCAATCTGTCATTCAAGTATTGACAATGCATCAACAATCATGTTTTCAAGACCTACCACATGCATAATTTTCTTATTGAATGGCTGCACCAATAGGCTCCAGCAAAACAGTCTCGCATTTTTGTACTTAAATTTCTCCAAAACGTCAATGGTTTATGATCAATGTAAATGGTTGTCTCAGATGTGTTGCTGCTAATATAAATACTGAAACGTTGTAGTGCCAATACAAAGCTCACGGTCACTTTCTCAACTGTTGAATATTTCTACCATTGAGCATTCAACTTCTCGGAGAAATACTTATAGGTCTTTCTGTCTTCTCGTCGTTTTCCTGCAGGAGCCCAGCACGGACACCCATATCACTCACATTTAAAGCCACCTTGAATGGCTTTGCATAATCAGGTGTGGCTGATAGTGGGGCAGTGGTTAATACATATTTCATGCCGTCAAATGCCTTTTGACAGTCCTCTGTCCACTGAAACCTCTCGTCTTTCTTCAACAATTCTGTGAGTGAAGCAGTCACATTGCGAAAATGAGGCACAAACCTTCGATAAAATCTACACAATTCCAGGAACCATAGTACTGCTCCTTTTGTCAACGGTATGGGAAATTCCCCAATTGCCTTCACTTTTACATCCCATGTCACTGTTTATCTATGTCCAATAGCATGGCCCAGGAAGGTGATTTGTGCTTTGGCAAATTCAATTTTTGCCAGGTTTACCACCAAGCCTGCCTTCCGAAGTCAATTAAACAAATCCGATAAATGCTGTAAATGTTCCTTCCATGACTGATTAAAATTCACCAGGTCATCAATGCACACCACACATTGGATAATCTGGTAACTTATTGGTTAGCCCCTGAAATGTGGCCAGCATGTTTTTCATACCAAATGTAAGTTGCCTGTCCCACATTTTCAACACAGTCTTCCAGTTGCGATACTGGGCATAGATCAATCCTTTTAACCGCATTGACTTTACAATAGTCCACACATAACCGTTGGGTACCATTTGGTTTTGGCACCATGACTATGGTGATTTCCAGTCACTGTAACGCACGTTGATTATGTCATCTTAGAGCATGCAGTCAATCTCCTTCTGAACCTGTGCAAACTTTAGAGGATTATGTTCGTAAGGATGTTGCTTACTCATAACAGCATCACCTATAGCTATGTTATGCACAATTGGGTTAGTACTTACAAGTTAATTTCTGCTTATCTTCCCAAGTAATAGTAATAACTCTTTCTAGTCATTACAATTTTTCTCAGAAAAGTAACTCAATAATTTATCCCAATTTTTGACAACTACCTCATTGTCCACTTTATTTAAGCACCGCCATATTCATTAACACTTTCTCCCCTTGTTTTCCTTGCTTTCTTGTCAAAATAGCTTTTGAGCATATTCACATGACATACACTGCAAGATGACTTTCTGTCTGGAGTCCTTATCAAGTAATTACCCTCTCTCAATCTCGTTTTTATTTTACAAGGTCCACTAAGCCTTGCTTTCCACAGTTCACCTATCACTGTAAGCAACAGTAATAACTTATCCCCGATAGCAAAATTGCAAATTTTAAATTTCCTGTCCGCTTCCTGTTTTAATGTATGCTGCAATAGTTTTAAATGCTGTCTAGCCAATTCCCCAGTGCTATTAATCGTTCCCAAAAAAATGAGACATAGTCCAAAAGTGTGACCTTTGAATTCTGATTTACTACTTTCTCCTTAATCAATTTTAATGGCTCAAACACTAATTCAAATGGATTGAATTTGCTCTGTTAACTTGGTGCATCCATGATCACAAAAAGCGCAAATGGAACTTCCTCAACCGAATCATCTGGATAATCCTGATCATAAACCCTCAACATGGTCTATAATGTTTAATGTTACCTTTATCGCGCTCCCTGTAATTTTGGATGGTACGCAGTAGATTTGAATTGCTTTATTCCTAAGTCATTATCGTGAATAATTTATATATGTTCTTTGAACCCTAAATCTCACTGTAGCTCTATTGGTGGTCCTTATCTATTTTAAAAAAGAGTAATTCCTCTGCAATTCTTTTAGCTGTGATATTGCATCTTGGGGTTGCCTCTGGAAATCGTGTCGATGCATCCATTATTGTTTACAAATACTAGTGCCCACATTTTTTGTGTGTTCAGGGCACAACCCAACAATTAAGACTCTTGTAAAAGGTGCCTCAAATGCCAGAATAGTTAAGAAAGGTGCAGGTTTTATTATCGCCTGTTTTTTTTCCAATTACCTGACTCATATGACACGACTGGTAAAATTCAACTGCATCCTGTTGCAGTCCAGGCCAGTAAAATGTCTTTGTATTTCACCCTGTGTTTTCGTCACTACTAAGTGTCTTCTAGTTGGTAGCTCATGCACGATTCGCATCATCTCCTTTCTGTACACCATTGGCAAAATGATTTGATGAATCTCTTCCCATTTCTCATTTCTTTGACTATGTGATTGTCTCTATTTCCTTAACTGGACATCATTTTAGGTAGTGGCATTCAGGGATACATTCAAAATTCCTAACCTATATGCTTTTTGATGCAACTGGTTTAATCTTTTATCTTTCTGCTGTGACTCAATTAGTTTAGCTGAACTCAAAATACATGCATGATCTCCTACTTGCTCCTGTTTTGTCTCAACTATCTGATGGAACAAATTCTCTGTTAATGCCACTTAAGCTTCCTTACCTTTACATTTTTGATATTGCCTGTTTCAAGTGGTGACACTGGGAATTTGTTACCCCACAATCTGGAAAGTTTCCAGGATAAGACTCCTGCATTGCTTCAGTTGCCTGCATCTACATTGGCTCTTCAACCAGAGTCGGCAGGACTCCTACCGGTGAATCAGCTATATTTTTTGCAAGGATAAATTACATTCCTCGAGCTGAGAGTTTGTCCAATACCCCTCCCACAATTGTTCCACATTTTCCTGAATATGTTATCCTCACATTACAAAATGTTGCACATTTTACCTCAAGATGAATTCCCTTTATCTGTACAATTTCTGGAAATAGTTCTTCAGGAGTACATATCTCCTCATCTTCCAGAAGCATAGACTGAGAGGATACAGTGTCCCTTAATATTGCATCCCCTTTACCTGCCCTATGTGAATAAACTTTCACTTTGCAGATATATTTTCTGAGCAGATCTGTCACTTCTTCCTTAACAAACCTCCGATCAATTTGTACACTCTGATGCATGTTTCTAGCTTCCACTGTGTTTTCTGTTACCGCTCCTACTAAACTCATAGGCTTATCCCGTTTTCCTGCGTCTGTATTTTTTTTCCTGAACTCACCAACACGTTGATTTCATGTGTCCTAATTTGTTGCAACGAAAACACCATAGCTTGTTAATTCGTTTGTCTTCTTCAATTATTTTCTTTTTACCCTGTGGAAAGTTATCATTTCGATCTTCACCGAGATCTACCTTTCCCTTTCTATGTGAAGATTTTCCTTTGCCTCAGTTTCTATCCATCATGGACTGAAATTGATTCTGGACGTCAAAACAAGTTTTTAAATCATTAATCACTCGTCATGATCATTATCCACTTCAGCGGCCAGTCTTCCAAATGAGTTTGCACTATGTCACATAGTGAATTTTTGAACTCCTCCAATTTAATTGTTTCTCGAAGAGCATCATAGGTTTGCTCTCTTTTTAAAGCTCTTATCCATCTATCAAAATTACTTTGTTTGATCCTTTCAAACTCAACGTGAATTTGATCAGGATCCATCCTTAGATTCCTGAAACATTGTCTATAGGATTCTGGCGCAAGCACATATGCACATGACCCCTCCTCATTCATCCCAGATCCCTCCTCTAATAGTATTGTGAATACCTCACTAGCTCTACCTACAAGTTTTGTTTGGGTCAACAAAACCCACATTGTCACTGGCCACTGAAAATATTTAGCCACTTTCTCTAAGTGTCCATCTCTGAAGCTCAAATGCTCTCCCTTTTCCTTTATCACCTGCTAAAGCTATTTGTTATTTTTTTCTTTCCTCTGCTAAACCTATTCATTCTCTTTCTTCCTCTTCTAATGTTGATCGTAGCTCAAACCGATTCGTTTCTGCTTCTCCCTCGAGCTGTTTGATTTGCAATTGAAGATTAGTCATCTCTACAGATCCTGATGGAGTTTCCAGCAAATTGGAATGCTGAGCTACTGCTGCAATCATCTCATCTTTCCTCACATTAGGAGGTAGCTTCAATTCCCTTCGTCTACTAATTCTCTCTGCTTTGACTTATGTGCATTTTGTAAAACCCCCAAGCTCACTTTTTCCAGCTCCAAAACAAGCTTGGTTCCTGCAAGAACCATCGCTATCTGAAGCATTGTTTACTCGCCAATCAACACGCGAAGTAAGAGACACTAACACCTGCCACTCTTTATCTAAATACTGCAAAGGGCCTCCAGTCTGTTATGGGCCAAACCCAACCCCTCAAAACATTTTAAGCAGGTAGCCCAGACCATAACTTTGCTGCTTGTTGAAGGTTAGTTTATAGCTGACATTCCCAGAGTGAATTAGCTGGTGAGACTGCCGCGTTTTAAATACATAACATTTATTTACCAATTTACCAAATGAAACATAAGGAACCAAAAATAGAATTCCTGAATAACATATCATATCTGAAACCAGTAGGCTATTCCGACTTAAGGATGCTGTTCCAGAATACTTGCAACAATCCCAATGAACAAACCCCTTAGCACAAAGTGTTTAACTGACACAACTGCTGACAGGTTATAAGGCCAGAAGCGCAGAAGGAGGCAGGAGCTTCCAGTGACCCTGACTCAACCAACCCCAGAACTGATTCAACCTGTCCAGCTAGGGAGCTGGCCACGTCCTCTTGATTATATAGGTTTCTTTTTAAAGACATGAAAGGCTTCTGGATGAGGCATTATCTGTTAGGTATAAACAAAAGGGCACCAACCAACCTTTCAAAATTCTGACATATTAGAATCTTGGGTCGTTTAGAGCCTCTTTAAAGAAATCAAGGACAATCAAGGACTGGTTTTGCGACAACATTCCACGTTTGGCTTTGGACTGGATTCCAAAAATGTAATTCTTACTGCTTTGAAGTCAATAAAGTGTATTAAGGTGTTCGTGAGTTTACAGAAAACAGTGCTTAATCGTATTGTGTGTTGAAGATTCAACATTGTCTTATTAGAGCAATGAGAGGAATGTCCAGACAGATCCGCACTTCGTGCACATGTTCAGGGCAAATATGCCCACTGAAAATCTGTTGCTAGGCACATGTTCTAGTCGAGACGAAATCAGCATGTTAACAATATCTAGATTGTGTTTATTTTGGGTGGTCATGGTGGAGCGTTCAGCAGTTATAGTACTGCAAATGGACAACACAGCCGAAGCAACGAGCCTGCGACAAGAAACCATCCATCATTTTCCTTCACAATTAACTTCACGACAGTAATTGCTGATGGAAGATATGACAATTAGCCAGCGATGTCAACATTCAATTCAATCCAATTGTTATTGTGAACTGAAGGTAGCATGCTGAAAGGAGTTAACTGGATCTGTTTGTTCAGTGACTGTGATTGATGTCAGTCTCCATGGATCCAAATTATGTTACTGGTTGATTTTCCTCTTCTATATGTAAAGGGGCTCTTGCAATGCTTTATCCCATTATAGCTGCGGATGCACCACCTCCAACACTAACAGTGATCAGCTGTAGCAGAGACAGGGAGAGGAGAGGTCAGAATCTGAGAACCATAGACTGGAATGTTCCAACAATGGATCAGAATCTGAGAACAGTAGACTGGAATGTCGCACCAGCGGTTCAGAATCTAAGAAAAATAGAATGGAATGCTGGAACAATGGACAGGACTTTATCCTATGGTCTTTACCTTGTTTCCTGGTATTGGCACATATTAACAGATCGGATATATGGTGTACTGCTGATTATTCAGGCTGGTTACTATCCAATGCTCGCTATTGTTGGTGTTCCTGGTAAGTCTCCCCATCTCTATCAATTTATTAATCCCACAAGCAATGGTGAACTTCAGTGATATTTCGATTATCTATATTTAGTAAAGATCGAAACTTTTGTCTTCAGTTTCAAATGCAAATCCATTAATTCTCCACAAATTTCAGAACCGCCCACACTCCCGCCCTTACAAACATCTGGGAACAAGACTGTTCACAATCCCGAAGTACCTATTTGCCCTGAATTGATTTATGTCTTGGTTTTCTCTCCATCACCAAAGCTACCCACGACCAGCTCCATGATATCCCCAGACCCCATCTTGACGTCACTGCGGTTGCTAAATAAACTATTATCTATACCTTGGTAAAATTCAGACTTTATGGTTCCAGTTCTCTTCTAATCACTCTTTCCGTTACAAATATTTCTATCACAATCTTGTTCTTGTATGTAAAGTAAATTCATGACAGGGACATTCTGTCAGAGTAGTAATGTCGCTGGCCACGTAATTCAGTGGCCCAGGTAACTGCACTATCGACACTGTTTAAAATCTTTTTTCAGAGAATGATAGAACTTAAATTCAAATGATAGGAACAGGAAATAAAAACGAATTATACTAATATAATCCCACCAGTACTTCGTTAATAAGTTTATCTATTTCACTGTTGTCCTTTGTTAAAGATATCCAGCATTATCATCTGTTCTGGATTAAGACTGATGTCAGACCATCTGCCTTTAGGAATGGCCTCACAGTAAAAGGAATTTAGTGAGGTCAACAAGCGCTGCCCTTGACAGTGATGCAGATATCCCATGTCATAACAACAGGAAAGGTTGAAAAAAAAAGCAAAGAATGATTCTAGAGATCAGAAACAAAATGAACGAGGAAGTGCCAGAGAAACTGAAGAGATTTGACAGCCTCAGGTCGAGTGAAAAAAAGAAGTGACATTTCGAGTCCAACGACCATACATAAAAACTGAACGTAACTGGGAAATAGTGTGACTGATGTTGGTGACAGGGATGTCTGTTGTGAAGGGGAGAAGAGGGAGTTGAATAGATAGAGAAAGAGAGCGATAGAGAGGAAGAAACGAAGGGATAAGTGATGATCAGCTGGAATGGAAATAAAAATCCAGATTAATCTTATTTATTTTTCTCCTGTTCCCATATTATTGAAATTCATGCCCTTTTCAGGTGTACATCAAAGTCCCGGTTTGAAGTGAGCTATGTCCCTTTGTCTCTCTTCCATGAGTGTGATCATTTTCCTTTATTCATTAGTAAGATGCTGGGCCCGTAATTAATTTACTTTCCTCATTGTCCTGAGAATGTATTGGTCAGCTGCCTTCCTGATGCACTGCAGTCCATGGGCTGTAATTAGTCAGTGCTGAGATCCGCCCGGTTTCATTTCTTGGTAGACTTTGATGTAACAGAGTGGCTGGCTTGGCCACTTCAAATTGCAATTGTGTGTTAACCACAGTGCTGTGGATCTGGAGTCACATGTTAGACTAACCCGGTGAAGATGGTAGATTTTCGTCTCTGAAGGGCATGAGTGTGCCAGGTCGTACAAATACAGTGGTTTCATTGTTTCATTTGATTCTCAATTTTTGACTTTTTCTTGAATTCAATTCTAACATTTGCTGTGGGGAGATTCAAATCCGGGGTCTGGGTCATCACCTGTGTTCCTGGGTTAATATTCCAGAGATAACACAGCGAAGCCATCACCTCCTCAGCATCTTTAACCATTTCCATGACAATAGTGCTGTGCTGTCGACGTGGCTGTGCTTAAAGCACAATGCTTTGCAAGGCAATGAAATGATTTTGCAAAACATACCATCCTTCTCATTTTGTATTTCTGAGAAGGCGATATGATGGGAAGTGTTCTCAGTGAAAAGGAGCTGGATGTCCTTGGTCATGAGCCACTGACAGAAGTCATACGGAGCAGCACATAATCAGCACAGTAAATGTGTGCTGTCCTTCTTTGAAAAATGATGGAAATATAAGAGTGAAGACACCTTACAGAAGTTGCAGAGTGATATTGAGACAGTATTTGGGGCAGTATGAACAGATTTTCTCTCCTTTTTAAGGAATGATCTCCTTTCCACAATGAGACAGTGTCAAGGTGTTACACCAGTCTAATCCATGCGGTGATGGTACCATGGGGAGATTGTGAAGGAAATGAGTGTTTAACTTGTGATGCGACAAAAGCATAAAGTGTGATTGCAATAAAACTTGTGTGCTATTAACCAACATTCATTATTTCCAAAACAAAACATTGATATTATGAAATATAACGTGTTTCCTGCAATACATATTTTCACATTTGGACAAATTTATGATCGGAAACGTTTAGAACGATAGGGGCCAAATGCAGGGAATGGAGTTAGCATGGATGAACATTTTAGTTGGAATGGGCCAGTTTGGCTAAAGGGCCTTTTGAACTCTATTACTCGATGATAGCTTACATATCTGTGTGGAGAACCCATGTTGGTTGGTTGTTCATTCTCTGAACAAACTCTCACCGTCTGAATGTACAGTTGGAGTGAGACCCTGCACTGAGCATCATGTTGTTCACAAACCTGTCAGCAGCCACACACTAATAGAGTTGGCCATTATCAAAAACTTCTGACATCCGTGCAGAAGATTAGTCTGTCTTCTCAGAGATGGAAGATGCTTCCTTGAGACATCGCACAAACCATCCGGTGTGTCTCCTTACCATCAAGAAACCACATTAATGTAACGCACGTGATCCATTATCAAGGGAGCTAGGAGGAACACCATGGAGCAGTTTGTCTTTGCAGTCTCTACTTCTTTGGTTTGTCGTTTTGTAGCATCAATGATATCCTCCTATTTCACACTCCATCCACCTGGACACCGCGTGCTGGCCTATTACCGGCCCTCGATGTCCTCATATCCAACTGCTGCCAAGACATTTATCATCTCAACCTGTCTACCCCTTCCCCCACTCCAACCTCTCAGCCTCACAACGCACAGCCCTTCACACTCCCTGCTCCAATCCAAAACGCACCATCAAGCCAGCAGATAAAGAGGGTGCAGTGATAGTTTGGCGCATTGACATTTACACTGCTGAAGCCAGACGCAAACTCGAAGACACCTCCATCCTACCGCCCACTCGACCATGCCCGCACACCCCAAAAACAAACCATCATCTTCCAGACCATACAGAACTTCAACCCCTCAGGAGGAGATCTCCCACCCACAGCTTCCAAACTCATAGTCCAGGAACCCCGCACCGCCCGATTTTACCTCCTTCCCAAGATCCACAAGCCTGATCACCCTGGCGGACCCATTATTTCAGCATGCTCCAGCCCCACTGAACTCATCTCTAACTACCTCGACACTGTCCTATCCTCCCTAGTCCAGAAACTCCCCATATACATTCGAGACATCACCCACGCCCTCCACCTTCTCCAAGACTTCCGTTTCCCCGGCCCCCAACGCCTCATCTTCATCATGGATATCAAATCACTGTACACCTCTATCTGCCATGACCAGGGCCTCCAAACCCTCTGTTTTTTCCTCTCCCAACGCACCCAACTGTACCCTTCCACCGGCACTCTCATTCGTTTAGCTGAACTGGTCCTCACCCTTAACAATTTTTCCTTCGAATCCTCGCACTTCCTACTGACCAAAGAGGTAGCAACGGGCACCCCTTTGTGTCCCAGCTAATCCTGTCACTTTGTTGGCTACGTAGAAAGTCCACCTTCCGTAATTACACAGGCAGCACTCCCCACCTCTTCCTCCGCTCCATTGATGACTGCATTGGCGCCACCTCGTGCTCTCGCGAGAATGTTGAGCAATTCATCAACTTAACCAACAAATTCCACCCTGACCTTAAATTTACCTGAACCGTCTCTGACACCTCCTTCCCCTTCCTGGACCTCTCCATCTCCATTAATGACGACTGACTTGACAATGACATTTTTACGAAGTCCCATAGCTACCTGAACATTTCCACAGGACCCCCTTTCCCAAACCAACCGAGTCCCATAGCCCTACCTGCTGCAAAGATTCCATCCTACATTCCCAATTCCTCTGCCTCCGCCGTATCTGCTCCCAGGAGGACCAGTTCCACCACAGAACACACTAGATGGCCTCCTTCTTTAAAGACCATAATTTTCATTCCCACGTGGCTAAAGATGCCCTCATATGCATCTCATCTGCATCCCGCACCTCCACCCTCAAACTCCATCCCTCCAACCGTAACAAGGACAGAACCTCCCTGGTGCTCTCCTTCCACCCTACCAACCTTCACATGCACCAAATCATCCGACGACATTTCCGCCACCACCAAACGGACCCCACCACTGGGGATATATTTCCCTCCTCAGCCATTTCCACTTTCCACAAAGACCATTCCCTCCGTGACTACCTGGTCAGGTCTATGTCCCCAACGACCCACCCTCCCTTCTGGAACACTCCCCTGTCACTTGCGCCCACACCTCCTCTCTAATCTCCATCCAAGGCCCTAAAGGAGCCTTGCATACCCACCAAAGTTTTATCTGCACATCCACATATATCGTTTATTGCATTCGTTGCTGCCGAGGCGGTCTCCTCTACATTGGAGAGATTGGACGCCTCCTAGCAGAGCGCATTAGGGAACATCTCCGGGACACCCGCATCAATCAACCACACCGCCCTGTGGCCCAACATTTCAACTCCCCCTCCCACTCTGCCGAGTACATGCAGGTCCTGGGTCTCCTCCACCGCTGCTTCCTCACCACCAGACGCCTGGAGGTAGAACACCTCATCTTCTGCCTCAGAACACTTCAACCCCAGGGCTTCTATTTGGACTTCACTAATTTCCTAATTTCCCCTTCCCCTACTTCACCCCAGTGCCAACCTTTCAGCTCAGTACCGTCCCCATGACCTATTCTACCTGCCTATCCTCTTTTCCACCTAACCACTCCACCCTCTCCTCTGACCTAGAACCTTCATTCCCATCTGCATTCCCCCATTGGACACTTTGCTATCTTCTCCCACTCTCTTCCCTGACCTATCACGTCCATCCCCACCCCCATTTACCTATTGCACTTCACCCCACCTCACACCCCTCTCATTTATCTCTGCACTCTGCAGGGACCCTGCCTCTGTTCCTGATGAAGGGCTTTTGCCCGAAACGTCGATTTTCCTGTTCCTCGGATGCTGCCTGACCTGCCGTGCTTTTCCACCACCACTCTAATCTAGACTCTGGTTTCCAGCATCTGCGGTCTTTGTTTTTACCCCATGACTGCCAAGGTGTCAAGGAGACTGAATAAACTTAAATATTGGGAATCAGTTGTAAACTCCCCATTGGTTGGGCCATTCTGAACACAATGTGGCTGGTGGAGATCAATCCTCTCAGTCCCAGGATATCTCTGTGGCCGAACCTCCAGGTAGCTTCCTCGGCACGAACACCATCAGCTGCTTCAGCAATGTCTGATCCTCCACAGTTCGATTAGAAGTCAGTATACTCAGAAAAGATCGCATAAAGCATCAAAATCTGACAACATTCAAGCTTGTGCTCTTAACATGTAACAGTACTACTGGAACCTGAACATTTCCAAAGGACTAAAAACGAGGAGCTCATTGGGCATCTGGAGCTGGTTTCACGGAAATATGAGAACGCCATTCAGCCCATCGCAGCTGTTGGATAAGAAGAGACACAGCTCGTTCACTCTCTTTGACCTATTACACTTGTAGAGATTTTGGTTTAAAAATGCAAATGTTGGAATGCAGGAGGCTAAAAGAACACAACAAACCAGGCAGCATCAGGAGAAGAAGTCCACTCCTTGGGTATAACCTTTCTTCAGGACTGGGGGTGGTTGTACAGATAAAGAGGCGAGGTGGGGGAGTCAGAGGAGGCGGCATGGTGAGGTGAGGAACACAGGTAAAGGATACCATCGAGTTGCTCATTGGTAGGAATGAATCCAGTTGACATCTGGACGCTATGTCCATAACTTTTGCTCATATCAATAGACCAAGGTATATGTGTGGGGACTGTTTCCTTCTCTCAGAGGGTAGTGACTGTTGGGGCTTCTCTATCCCAGACAGTTACACCTCTGAATTGATTTGGGGAACAGGGAGTTGTTAATGGATTTTGACACATCTGGGAGTTGAGGGCTACAAAGAATTGGACATGAAAGAGAAATTGCGGTCGAGAGAGATCAGCCCTGACCTTACTGGAGGGAAGGGCAGGCTTGAGGGTTTAAATAGCCTGGTGTTAGTATACCCCATAGTCCAGTCACTTTGTTGCCTCTACCATTTCCTGTGTCCCTGACTTCAAGTAGCTGAATAGTCAGATCCTATTGCAGCATGATCTAAACTGGGTCTAGTTCTATCGACTCAAGGGGCTGATTGGTCTCCTCCTGTAACTGTAAAACATGCGTCAGGGACTGAGAAGCTTCATCCTGTTCTGGTGTAACTGAATTACACTTTCGCCAAGGGTCTACCAACCTTGGAGAAAGGGATCACTGCAGATGCTGGAGATCAGAGTCGAAACGTGAGGCAGTGGAAAAGCCCAGCAGGTCAGGCAGCATCAGAGAAGCAGGAGTATCGATGTTTTGTACATTCCTTATGATTGAATTATGCCGGAAATGTCAATTCTCCTGCTCGTCGAATGCTGCCTTACCTGCTGTGCTTTTCCAGCACCACAAGTTTGGACCTCGACTGCCCTGCCCTACTCGACTTTCCTGGTCACGTCAGCAAAGAGTGTTAGGAAATTCGTCAGGCATGAACTTCCAATCAAAACGCCTTGCCTCCTATTCCTAATCAAACCCTGTCTTCCGAATGCATGCACATCTTATCCCTCAGAATCTTCTCAAGTAATATAGCTACCACAGATGTTAAGATGAATGGTCTGTCCTTCCCAGGCTTTATTTTTCAGTCCTTCTTTAATAAGGGCACAACATTTGCTATCCTTCAGTCTTCTGGGATCTCACCTGTGGTAACTGATGATCAAAATTATCAGAGCGAAAGATGTGTTGCTGGTTAGAACACAGCAGGTCAGGCAGCATCCAAGGAACAGGAAATTCGACGTTTTGGGCCAGAGCCCTTCATCAGGAATGAAGAGCTCTGGCCCGAAACGTCGAATTTCCTGTTCCTTGGATGCTGCCTGACCTGCTGTGCTTTAACCAGCAACACATTTTCAGCTCTGATCTCCAGCATCTGCAGACCTCACTTTTTTACTTTTTGATCAAAATTATCAGCCAGGGCCCCCGCAAATTCTTCTCTAGCCCCTTGTGGTGTTCTTGGCTATATCTGGTAAGGCCCATGAGATTTCTCCAACTTCAAACATTCTAGTACATCCAATACCTCCTCTTCTGTGATATGGACTGCCCCCAAGTAATCATCACTAATTTCCCCAAATTCCCATGTATTCATGTCTTTCTCCATTGTAAATATAGAGGAGAAATATTTGTTGAGGACATCGCCTATCCCTTATGGTACTACACATACATGTCCACTTTGGTCTTTGAGGGGTCCTATTCTCTCTCCAGTTAATGCTTTTCCTTTAATATACTTAAAGCACCTCTTTGGATTCACCCTGATCTTCTCAGGTAAGGTTATCTCATACCCCCTATTCGTCCTCCTGATTTCCTTCTTCCGTAAACTCCTATATCCCCTGTACACCTCCAGGGATTTCCTTGATTCTAGCTGCCTCTACCTAAGCTATGCCTCCACATTTTGTTTGGTCAAAGCCTAAACATCTCTTGCGATCCAGGGTTCCTCCTTCCTGTCAACTTTCCTTTCACCCCCACAGGAACATATAGATCTTAAACTCCCACTTGCTGGATCTCCCTTTTCTTGCAAACAGACTACTCTAATCAACCCCTGCAAACTCCTGTCTGAGTCCATCAAAATTAACCTTGTCCCAATTTAGAACTTGAATCTGTGAACCAATTTTTATCCCTCTCCATAACTATTTTAAAATTAATAGAACTATGGTCACTGGTCACAAAGTGCATATCTACTGTCATCTCACTCACGTGTCCTGACCTATTTTTTAAGAGTAGGTCATATTTTGCCCCTTCCCGATTAGGACCCTCTATATACTGCTTGAGGAAAGTTTCCTGACGCACTTACTTGATTCCTTCCCATCGAATGGCTCAATGCTCTGGCAGTTCTAGTATGTGTTATAAAAACTAAACCCCTATTATGGCAACCCGAAAGTTTCTGAACGTCTTCCCAATCTCTCTAAATATTTTTGTTCCTGTAATTCCTGTTGATTATTTGGGGGCCTATAGTACAAACCCATTAATGTCACCATCCCCTTCTTTTTTCTTAGTTCCACCCACAAAGCCTCACCGAAAGATTCACCAGTTATTTTTATCTCTGATCACTGCTGTGGTACTCCCCTTAATCAGAAATGCAACCCCCTCCCACTTTCCACCATCTCTGTCCCTCCTAATGCACTTTACCCTGTTACATTAAGCTGTCAGTCCTATCCATCCCTCAGCCATGTTTCTGGAATAGATACTCTATCCAGCGCCGATTACCTATCCACACCCTAAATTCATCGACCTTACCTGTTAGTCCTTTTGCATTGAAATAAGTGCAATTAAATCCATAGGCATTCCTTTCTCCCTGTTTTATTCCTGCCTGATCTATCTCTTCAACGTCCTAATCTGAATACTATTTCTCCTTCCAGCCTCACGTTTGCCTCCCTGCTCTTCAGGATACCACCTCCTGCCAATCTCGTTCAAGCACTCCATTGTAGCACGAGCAAAACTGGCTGCGAAGATATTGGTCCCCTCTCCCACTCCAGTCCATGTGCCACCAGTCCCCCTTGAACAGGTCAACTCTGTCACAGAAAAGCTCCCAATGATCTAAAAATACGAATCCCTCCCCCTGCACCAATTCGTTACTCACATATTTATCTGCCATACCCTCCTATTCCTACCTTCACTACCTCATGACACTGGAAGTAATCAGGAGATTATCACTGTCAAGGTCCTGGTTTTTAACTTTTCTCCTAGCTCTCAGTAATCATTCTGTAGGACCACATTCCTATGTCCACCCGTGTCATTTGTATCAACGTGCACAATGACTTCGAGCAGCTCAAACATCCCC